>NC_058131.1:597164431-597187325 GCF_016433145.1 Gracilinanus agilis
ATATATATATATATATATATATATACATCGTACTTCTGTTTATCAAAATGGAAAAAAAGGAAATAAAAATTCACTAGATTTTCCAGGTCACTAGGTGGAAGTACCTTGGGTGTGAATGCATTTTCTACTTAGAAAACATGCTTAAGAAATGTTTGTTTGTTTAAAGGGCAGGCAAGTCACTACATTTTCCCTTCCTTTTGTATCTCCAGCACTTAGCACAATGCCTCACACATGATAAGCGCTTAATAAATGCTTGGTGACAGGTTGATTTCCTTTGTGTAAAGCCCAGTGGCCCACTCACTCTTTTTTTTCCTAACTGGGAACCTTGTCATTTCCTCCCTCATCTCTTCCTGATGGAAAATGATACCTGCCTCTGATGACTGGCTGATCTGATGTTTGTAAAATGATTTTATTTCCATTTATGAAAGGAGCTATATAACCATAGCAAGCCTTAGTCTGCACACATTCATTATTTGCTTACATGGGATCTATCAAAGGAATTTAAAAGCTTTGAAAAGCAGGTTCTTTTAATACCTAGCAAGAGGGGGAGGAAGAAAATGCCCTCCTAATCATAATACTATGGTATAATAATAGGACCCACTGTGGGAACTTTCAAAACCAGTTAGCCAGTTGCACATTATATTGAGCTCCATGTGGTTAATTTCACTCACAATTAGCCTTTGGAGGAGGCCAAATCTCAGTTCTATGCAAAGACAATTTCACGAAGGTACCTTGAAACTGGCCTTGAACAGCTCGAGTTAAGTGAAACTCGTGAATTGGGAATAGAGATGAAGCTTAAAAATCCCTTTTCAGATAATTTTGGACTAAATTCCATACACACTACCTGCATTTAACCTAACCTTGACTGGATGTTGCTGAATACTGAGATGAAAAACTTAGTAAGAAAAAAGCATATCTGTCATTAGAAGAACTGGTAAATGCAGTCTTTCCAGTGGGGCCATTAGCTGGTAATTGAACATGCCACTGATGTTATTTACCTCATAGGGATGTTTACTTCACTCCAGAGCTTGTGCTGAACAAAAATCTGTAGAACGTTGTACATGAGCCATAAGAGCTGAATCTCCAGAGTTCACATAATCCTTGGGTTGTTTAATTGGAAATGCCACTGCTTTTGGATTTCCATCATATTTCCCAGTCTGTGCCTCCTCCCAGCATCAGCCTTACTTTCATTTTTTTATTTTTTTTTTGTGTGGCAAAGATATAAATAATGCAGAGGTCTTGCCACTGGAAAACAGAAACAATACCCAGATGTTAGAAATGGAAAATATGGCAATCCCCAAAGCTAGTAAAGCTGTGAAGTAAACAAAAACTAGATCAGGGGATTTGGCAGTAGGGAGTAGGGAGAGAGAGAGTGGGAGGGGAAGCTGAGCAAATTTAGTGTAGAATAGTCAACTCTAAAACAAGCTTCTAGATTAAGATGTAGAGAAACAGAGAAGGGTAGGGAAAGTCATTGAGAGGGAAAATCCAGTAGTCATATAACCCATTCCACTAAGATCCACAATATTTCAGTGGTACAAAATAGAGAACATCAATTCCAGATCACCTTGTTATGAAGTAATGTTCTTTATTGAGGCAAGTCTTAATGAAGTTTGCAAAAACATAGTTAAATACAACTAAGGCAGCAGTTATTGTATAAAGGCTTGGCATGTTTATGTGTGAACTGGTGAAGGAGAAATGATGAGAGGATCATCCTAAGTACTCTGGTTTCAAAGTAGGTGAAGGAGGATATGTTACCTACCCTGCTTCTTTTCTTCTTAGACTAATAGTGATACATTAAAATGATTACATTGGTTAGAAGAGGAAGCTATCCCTGGAAAACTACAACATATCAATAAACTGATTAAGGGATATTCAACTGTTTTCACTGGAAGCTGAATTTGGGGGGATATTAGGAAATCTTTCCCTTTATTCTGCAATTATTCGTCAGGCCCATAAAAGATATAAAAAAAACTATAAAAAAAAGAAGTAACTCAGTTTCCCAGGGAAGACCTAGACTGAATCTCACCCAAACCAATGAATTTGGTATTATGTATGCTAGGCTGCTTTAAAACCTATTGACATATAAACAAAAAATTCCTCAAAAAGACCATGATGTCAATAATGTTAGGTCATTGATGAAATGCAATATCAACTGAAGAAAATAGTAAAAAAAAAGCTTAATGAGAATGAAGAATCTTTAGTTTTGTATTTGTATCCTAACATTTAATTTATTGCATCTTATATAGCAGGTTTTAATAAATGTTTATTGAATTGAACAAAATGAAGCGATTTTTATTAAGAAGTATTTACCATAAAAAAAACCCACCATGATGAAAACAAAGGCAACACATTAGAAAAATTCTCAATAGGTGGGTTCCAAAATAAAGAGTCATTTTCACTATATCAATTTGACATAGTATTTTGAATTATGAATATTGAGTCATTTTATGATTATTATTGCTTTGTTTTTTGTTATTTCATGATGAATTAAAGGTGTCATGTAGGCTTATTTTTTTAATGGGAAAAAACCGGGAGAGGAATATATAGGGGTTAAAATTATGGGTCATAGTTTGTCTCTCCCCTCAGAGAAATTATATATAGGACTCAAAGTACGTAAAAATCTTTTACTCAAATCTGTTAATGTGGGTAAAAGGTGATATAATTGAATCATAATCAGCCTAGTATTAGAGAGCCATGAAAAGATTCAGAGAATTGGTCCTACTTTGTTGACCTATGCTATTGTTGGATAGTTCTTCATCAAGTAGGTATACATATCAGAAGTCAGAAATCAAATTTAATTGGATGTATTGAGATTAATATTAAATTTATGATCAATCAATTAAAAGTCAAAGGTTGTAGTGCACTAATTTCTCTTCTTTTTTTCTGGCTCTCATAGGTCTTCTGTGATTTTCATGGACATTCTCAGAAGAAGAATGTGTTTCTCTATGGCTGCAGCATCAAGGAGACCTTGTGGCAAGCAGGTTGTACTGTGGACACTTCCATTGTCACTGAGGATGTTGGCTATAGGGTAAGATATTTGGAGGCACAGTACCAGCTGTGCTACTAATACCCATACCCATGAGTTCATGCTTATTACTACCAAAATATTTCTTGACCCTTTGAATTTTAACCTAGTTTCCTGTATATCAAAAGTCCTCAAATAGTTTTACAACAGGTTCTTCATGTTCCCCATTGTCACCAGGAGTAAAGTATTTTATATGGAGCAGAGTGATCTTAAAATCCATACCAATAATCCTCTGTGTTCCAAGGGACCAGGTTGTAATTTATAGTTTAGTGTTTCTTTGCTATGTTTAATCAGTGGAGGGACAGAGAGGGCTTTTTCAACTCTGAAGTAAAGTACAGGGTGTTCCAAAAGTTTTAATTCAATTTTAAGCTTTTATAGTTTAAAACCACATCAGTAGGGGAGGGTGCAAACATTTACATGGTATCTTCTAAATACTAGGCCCTATGCTAACTAAGCACTTTAGAAATATTATCTTATTTTGAACTGTCTTTTGATCCCAACTTTATATATAATCCTGATAACTGCTGAGAATCAAAGGGAGGAGGACCACGATGAACACTTTCCGGGAGGTAAATCCCTCATTTTTGACTGTTGAAAATGTATCACCAATCTAAATGTCTCACAAATATTTAAAATTTGCCATTCTAAAATTCAAACTCATCTTCACCTCTTAAATCATTCCTTTGTAATAACAATTCTATTTCCATTAGTAGAAACATTCTTCTCCAAAGTATCTGTGCTCAAAACCTTGAAGTTGTCTTTGACTCCTCACACTTCTTCCCTCTCCCCATCTCGAAACAATATGCAACCTATTTCCTTACCTGTAAAATTAGAATGTTAAAATAAATAGGTTCTGAGATCCTATTAAATAAATATTTATGTACCCCTCTTCATCTTTTTTTCTATTTTCCATTGTAATGGGTTCTCTTTTACCATTGTAATTACCAGTGTAATTTAGGGACTTATCTTTTTATAGAAACATTGCAAATATATGTCTTTATTTAAATAACATTTTTCATCAATTATGTTTCAAAACATATTTTCAACTTCATTAAAAAAAATTGATGGGGCAGCTGGGTGGCTTAGTAGATTGAGAGTCAGGCCTAGAGATGGGAGCTCTCAGGTTCAAATATGGCCTCAAACACCTCCTAGTTATGTGACCCTGGGCAAGTCACTTAATTCCCATTGCCTAGTCCTTATCACTCTTCTGCCTTGGAACCAACACGTAATATTGATTCCAAGACAGAAGGTAAAGGTTTAAAAAAAATTGAGCTGTATTCTCTCCCTTCTTCTCTCTCTGTCCTCCATTCTCTCTTAAAGACAGAAGAATTGTTGATTGTCTTCTGTGTTATACTATTGCTATTATTATGTGCAATGTTTTCCTGGTTCTGATCACTTTATTCTTCATTTGTCTATTTAGGTTTTTCCAAGTTTTTCATCCTTCTCATTATTTCTTATAGCACAATATTATTCTATTACAATAATGTACCACAACTTGTTCAATCATTCTCCAATTGATGGATATGCCCTCAAATCTTAAATCTTTGACACCACAAAAAGAGACCCTACATCCACATGTCAACATATTTGGGACTCATATGCACTTAGATTGATCTTGAGATTGGCACAAGAGGGAAATATTCTCTTTGACTTACTGTTCCCATCAGCAAAACAATCAGATACCAATAGCTCTCCTACAGAGTTATACAGATTTTCTCTTGGACATAAAATGCAGTTAAATGGTGAACACTCTTTCCAATATGCAATATTGTTTTGAGATTGCTAGACAAAAGACCTTCTCCCCTTTGGAACTACTGTCTCAATCACTCAATACAATTGTAGAGAGCAAAGTATAAGACTCTTGTTTTTTCAACTCATATTTTACTTCTTTATAGCTTTCATGATTGGGCCCAAGAGGAAATGACCTCTTTTTCCAAGGAATATGATGCTCAGGAACTCCATTTTTTCTCTCTGTATAGCCTAATATTCAAGTCTCAAATTTATGGTCATTTTCAAGGCAATCAAAATCTTAGAAGAGCAGGTTCTTTTTTTTATTTGAAAATTTTAATTTAATTACTTAATTTAGAATATGTTTCCATGGTTACGTGATTTATTTTCTTTCCCTCCCCTCCTTGCATCCCCCTCCCCCGGCCAATAAGTAATTCTACTGAGTTTTACATGTGTCGTTGATCAAGACCTATTTCCATATTATTAATATTTGCATAAGGGTGATCGCTTAAAGTCTACATCCCAAATAATATCCCCATTGATCCATGTGATCAAGTAGTTGTTTTTCTCCTCTGTTTCTACTCCCACAGTTCTTTCTCTGGATGTGGATAGTGTTCTTTCTCCTAAGACGCTCAGAATTGTCCTGGATTATTGCATTGCTGGGAGTAGAGAAGTCCATTACACTCAGTTGTGCCAAAGTATATCAGTCTCTGTGTATAAAGTTCTCCTGGTTCTGCTCCTTTCACTCTGCATCAATTCCTGAAGGCCTTTCCAATTCACATGGATTTCCTCCAGTTCATTATTCATTTCAGCACAATAGTATTCCATCACCAATAAATACCACAATTGGTTCAGCCATTCCCCAATCAAAGGGCATCCTCTCATTTTCCAATTTTTGCCACCACAAAAAGCATGACTATGAATATTTTTGTACAAGTCTTTTTCCTTATGATCAGAAGAGCAGGTTCTGAGTTTAAAGTGGTAAAGTAATTTAGGCTACCTTTCTTCCACACAAGAAATTCAGAAAAAGTATGATAATTCTTTTTGAGATTCTATGGGTAAATAGTTATGTCATGTGATTTTTCAGAATTCTTTGATTTTCTAGTTTTATATGACCTGCTACTGTCTTCTTGTGCCAGAGTTCTATAAATAGAAACTCTTCCTGGGTTATGTAAATGATAAAGCTGTGTGTGAGCACCTGTAATGACTATGTGCTTAAAGATACCTGGCAGGAGGTGAATGTGTACATGTCTTTTCTGTGCTCTAGTCTTTCCTCTGGAGAAGGGTTAAAATGAATTGAAATACTAGCTACTTTTTATAATCTTATGTTTAAGGATAGCTCCTTCCACACAATTTCATCCTCTCAATATCTTGGCCATTTTGAGAGGAGATACAGTCACTGAAAGTTAAGGGCAGTCCCAAATAAGTCAAGTCTTGGTACAGCTCCAATCATTGCGACCTATTTGTGAGTTGCCTGTTGTTTTGCAGATTGTGGATATGTCCAGATTCTATAGGTAGAGATATAATTCCATTAAATTGTTTAGGGTAAAGGCAAATTGGAGAATCTCCCTTTTTTGTGAAGTCTAAACTGCTCAGTTTGGCATTCAAGGCCTGCCACTACATAATTCCCAATATACTTTTCTCACCTTATCTGTCACTATCGGCTTTATACTTTGAATCCTCATAGTTATGAGAAAATGCTTAACATCTTTTTTCACACCTTTGCTTATGCTGTACTTATTACTTGAAATGCTCATCTCCTATGTCTGCTCTTGTCTTAATCCCACCTATCACTCAAGCCCCAAATTTAATATCATATCTATGATTCTCATTGAAGACTTCTCAGATTACCACAAATAGGATTATCTTCATAGAATTTCAGTCACATTTTGTCTGTACCTCACTTATAGCACTTTTCACAGAATCACAGAATGATAACTAGGATTTGTGTCAAGATGAAATAATAATGAAGCCAATTCAATAATGAAGAAGCAAAATGTGCTTCTTTTCAAAGTGAAAATACTTACATATTTGGAGTCTATTATGTCTTATAGAAAAACCAAATGACTCAGTAGAGGATGACTTTTTCATCAGAATAAAATGGCCTTCTTGGAATATATAAATTCCCTCTCTTCAAGAGAAATTAAGCATCTGCTTGTCTATAGGAATGACAGTAGGAGTGTTTTTTCTTTAATTTAATGTGTCATATTCCAATTAATCTCTAAAAATGCCTGATCACAAAGAATTGCATGAGTATCATAGGTTCTTGAGGCTATCTTGACCAATTTCACTCTCTTCTTGTATAGAATGTTTTTATTTTGCCTAAGATGAAAACTATAATATTTTGCTTCTTGTTAATTCTAGAGTCATTTTAAAGGGTCTTAAATACATATAAAATCATACATATCTCTTTATCCATGAGTGGATGGGTGATTGGAATGAGTGTCTATTGTGGCATAAAAGCTTCTGCCTGGGTGCTGCCTTGCTAAAGTCTGGCCCAATCAGCTTAACCTAATGTGGAATGAGGCATATCCAGGATTGGAAGAGAATGAGCGAATGAGTACCGGGTATAAGTGTATGTGTGAATGAACTAATATCAGAACTGTAATTATTGTAGGGGTTATCTAGTTGAAACTTCTTCTTTGCAGGAAACTGGGGCTTAGAAAGGTTTATTCTGCCTACTTGGTCCATTAAATATTTGTTTTGATTATATTTTCCTTCAGTAAATACTATAAGTGGTCTATTGACTTGAATTCCCAATAACTATAATTTTGACTTATCAGAAACTTTTTTGCTCTGTATTTGGAATGGATTAACAATTCCAACAAATATTTATTCCTAAGTAAGGCAATTATTACTGTATAAAATGTTATATCATTCTATTGAGATACTTATAAACAACAACAAAAACAAGCTTCTAGTTTTAAACCTGGAATATGTTAAGAGAAGTGGTTTGGGACAAATAACATCATGGTATTGGGAAGAAAACCTGGCTTTAAATCCTGTTCCTGGTAGGTATTTTCTATTAGGATATCAACTACATATCCCTGCTCACATTCTATCTATCTTGTATGTACTTAATTGCATGTTGTCTCCTGCGTTATAAGGTAAACTCTTTGAGGGTAGGGACAATTTTCACCTTTTTTTGTATTCCCAGCAATTACATAGGGTTTGGCAGACAGTAGGTACTTAATAATTGCCTGTTGATGTCAGTGATGGTGCTGATGAATCCCTGAAGGGTATATGACAACTCTGCTAGAAAATGAGAAATATAACAAGCACAGAAAAAATGTAAGACACAGTATAAACTCTAATTCTTAAATGTCTCGTTTCTTTTATTAATGTGAAGATTCTTTTAGTGAAACAAACTCTATTATTTATTACATTCACTTTCTTTTTTTAAAAAATTGATATGTTGATATGATTTTTAATAATTGTTTTCTGACATTTTGCACTCTATGTTCTCCCTGTTCCCCTTTGCCCCTCTAATATGACATGGAATTTTTATAGGTTGTTCATATGTTATCATACAATATGTATTACCATGCTTGTCATGTTGTGAAAGAAGACACATATTGCTCATACTAGAGAAAAATGCATTGTGAAGATAAAGTAAACAATGGTATGCTTCAAGCTGCACTCAGATTTCTATGGTGGTGTATAACCTTTTTCATCATGAGTCCCTTGGAGTTTTCTGGATCTTTGCATTGCTGATAACAATTAAGAGGATTTTCTTCTTTGTTGCATTTCAGATCCCATTCGTGCTTTCTCATCTTTTGGTGATTCTTATTTAGGTCTTTCCTTAGCTTTGCCATGAATAATTTTTCTAATATGCTTAGAGGCCCTCCTCAACATCTTCCTCTTAATATTCCTAAGATTCTTTGGGAATAATCAGCCTGTTCATATGTTATATGGTGCTTACTTTTTGGATCAAATATTTTATTGATATCCCTTACACTCCATTACCTATAGGTCTCCTTTAGAGACAGATTGCAGGAAAGATACTTATGCCAAATATACATCTCTCCATTGCCTCATGGATAACGAGTAAGTTCAAATAATTGGATATGGGGGTATACTAATATTCTCAATCACAAAACAATGGCGTGGGGAAAATTTCTGTTAGAAAGATGAGTTAAAGGCAGAACCGCAATGGCAAACTAAGGTAAGAACTCCCTACACTCTCCAAAATTTACCTCCAATCAATTTTTTAAAAATGCCTTATAATTAATTTTTGGAGAAAAAGAACCAATAAAAGTACAGAGTGCATCAATTTCTCAGTCCAAGACAACATAGATGGTTGGCAGGAAAAGTCAGTCTTACTATGGTAAGAGGGAAGCTCAATCCATCCCAGGCTTCATCTGGGCAAATCAGGAGCAGAACTGTGCCCTATCAAGCCAGCATCTAGGTCTCCACATCGCTGACATAAGTCAAGAGCCAGGATAACTGTGCTCTTGGTACATGCTAGCAACCATGCCCAATGCTCCCAGGACTAGAATTTTGGAACATTTCCCCCTGCAACTTAGGTGCAGAATCCAAATTTATCATAAATTTAATACTCATGAAATAATATGAGACAAAGAGCAAAGGACAAACAAAAAGCTATCTGATCATAGAAAGTTATTATGGTAACAGGGAACATAAAAGTACAAACTGAAAAAACAACAATGTAAAAATGATATGTGTAGACTAAAAGAAAAATGTGAAATGATGTCTATATAAGAAGAACTCATAGAGGAGCTCAAAAAAAGTTAAAAATAAATAAAAGAGGTAGCATACACAGAGAACACAGGAGTAAGTTGACTATAATTGGATGAGATCCATAAAAAAAAAAACAAAATTAATGGGTGCAAAAAAGAATTATACTTGGAGAAGAGGGAAATGAGATATAGAATGGGATAAATTATCACACATGAAGAGGAATGAAAAACTATTAGAGTAGAATGGAATATAAGGGAGTAGTGGGCAATGCTTACACCTTTCTCTAATCAAAATTGACTCAAAGCTAGAAAAACATCCACGATCAGTTCTGTAAAGAACTCTATATTACCCTTTAATGTAGTAGAAGGGGGGGAGAAATAAGGTGATGGGAGTGATTAATAGAAGGGAAGGTGAAGTTGATAGTAGTATTATTAAAAATCAAACTCCTACAATATATTGTTTACACAAAATGCATTTGAAGCAGGGAGAAACGCATGGAGTTTTAAAGGCAAGGGGTTGGAGTAGAATCTATTATGATTCAACTGAAGTAAAAAAAATGGAAAAATAGCAATCATGATCTCAGAAAAAGCAAAACAAAAATAAATCTAACTAAAATAGATGAAGAAGGAAACTACATCTTGATAAAAGTACCATTAAAAATAAAGGAATAACAATATTAAATATATGTACCAAACTGGAGCATCCAAATTTTTAAAAGAAAAATTAAATAAGTTACAGGAGGAATTAGTAAAACAATACTAATGGGGGATCTCAATTTGCCCCTCCAAGAATTAGATTAATATAATTTTTAAAACAAATAATAAAAATTAAGGAACTGAATAGAATTTTAGAAAAGTTAGATATGATAGTCCTCTAGAGAAAACTGATTGGAAATAGGAAGGAATACATGTTTTTATCAGTAGTATATGGCATCTACACAAAAATTGACTATGCGCTAGCCATAAAAACCTTAGAGCCAAACATAATAAAGCAGAAATACTAATGCATCTAATTCAGATCATAAAACAATACATATTACATCAAATAAAGGGCAATGGAAAGATAGATTAAAATTAGTTGGAAACTAAATAATCTTAATCTAAAGAATGAATGGGTCAAAGAATAAATCATAGAAAAATTTAATAATGTCATTAAAGGGAGTAATAACAATGAGACAACTAACCAAAATTCATGAGATACAGTCAAAATAATATTTAGGGGGAAATTAACATTTCAAAATAGTTTACACCAATAAAATAGAGAAAGAACATATCGATGAATTGGGCATGCAACTAAAAAAAGGGATAATGAAGGAATTAAAAATTCCCAATTAAACATTCCATTTGCAATCCTGAAAATCAAGGAGATTAATAAAATTCAAAGTAAGAAAACTATTGACATAACAAAAAAACTAGGAACTCATTTTATTAAATATATATAAACCATTTAAAATTTAATTAAAAATAAGAACATCAAATGACCAATATAAAAAATGAAAAGGATATATTCACCACCAAAAGAAAAGGAAATTCTAGCAGGTATTAGGTGTTATTTCACCCAATTATATACTAATAAATCAGATAATATAAACAAAATAGATGAATATTTACAAAAATACAAATTGCCTAGGATCAGAGAATAAGAAATTGAACAGTTAGTCCCATTTTAGAAAAAATAATTGAACAAGCTGTCATTTTTTTCAAAGATTCGATAGATTCCCAAAAGAATTCTTCCAAACATTTAAAGAACAAATAATTCAAATACTATATAAATTATTTGGAAAAAAGGTGTAGTCCTATGAAGTTCCTTTTACAACAGAAATATGATGTTTATACCTTTATCAGGAAAAGTGAAAAAAGAAAGAAATATGTAGACCAATTTCCCTCATGGATATTGACAAAAATGTTTAATAAAAATGAATATTAATAAATGTTAAAAATGTTTAATAAAATAATAGGAAACATATCAAAATACAGCAATATATCACTAGTATCATACACTATGATCAGGTTGGAATTATAACAGAAATGCATGGCTGATTCTTTATTACCAAAACAATCAACATTATTGACCATATCTGTAACAAAAACAACAGAAATCACATGATTGGCTCAATAGATGCAGAAAAAAAAAGCTTTTGACAAAATAAAACACACATTTCTAGTGAAAAACAGTGGTGAACTTGGGTGGGAAATGAAACTTTCCTTTCAAAGATAATTAGTGTATATCAAAAATCACCAGTAAGAATTATCTGTAATGGGAATGTTAGAAGCCTTCTCAATAAGATTGAGGTAAAGCAAGGATGCCCATTATCACCAGTATTTAATATTCTACTAGAAATACTAGTTATAGCGATCAGGAAAGAAAAGGAAATGGAAAGAATTAGAATAGACAATGAGGAAACTAAGTTATCACTCTTTTTAGGTGATATGTTGATATACTTAGAAAATCCAAGAGTATCAAGTAAAATAATATATTTAAAATAATTAACAACTTTCACAGTTTTAGGGTATAAAATAAACTTAAATAAATCATGAGCACTTCTATATATTACCAACAAAGTCCAGCAGCAAGAAATAAAGATTTCACACTAAAATTATTGTAGAGTACATAAAATATTTGGGAGGGTACCTGCCCCCCAAAATCTAGAAACTATATGAACATAATTACAAAACACTTTTTACACAAATAAAGTAATACCTTAACAATTGTAAAAATACTATTGAGCAGGCTGAGTCAATATAATTAAAAATATGATAAAATGACAATTTGACTTTTATTTACTTATTCAGCGCCATACCAATTAAACTACTAAAATTATTTAAAGCTAGAAAAAATAATAAACAAATTCCTCTGGAAGAACAAAAGGTCAAGAATTACAAGGGAATTAATGAAAAATGAAAAAAGATGGCCTTACCATATCAGGTCTTAAAATATAAGTTGGTAATAATAATAATAAAAAAAATACACTGTCCTGGCTAAGAAATAGAGTGACAAATCAGTGGAATAGATTAGTTTGCAAACTACAGTTTGTGATATATTGTGATCTAGGATTTGATAAATCAAAAGATCAAAGATTTGGGGTTTAGACTCAGTATTTGACAAAAACTGATGGGAAAATGGAAAAAAGAGTATAGAAGAAAGTAGGTACAAGCAAACACCTCACAATATATGCCAAAATAATATCAAAATGGGTACATGATTTAGAAATAAAGGGTGATGCCACAAGCAAATTACAGAAGCATTAAATAGTTTGTCAGATATATGAATAACAGAAGTATATGTGAACAAATGATAGAGAATAGCATGAGATATGAAATTGCTCATTTGATTATATTAAACTAAAAATGTTTTGTGTAAATATAACACATTTAATGAAGATTAGAGGAAACACAATACTATGAAAATTTTTTGCATAAAGTATTTCTGAAAAAGTCCTCACTTCTAAAAAAATAGAGAACTGAGCCAAATTTTTTAAATCTTTTTTTTAATTTTTTTTTAATTTTAAACCCTTAACTTCTGTGTATTGGCTTCTAGTTAGAAGTGTGATAAAGGTAGGCAATGGGGGTCAGGTGACTTGCCCAGGGTCACACAGCCGGGAAGTGTCTGAGGGCAGATTTGAACCTAGGACCTCCCATCTCTAGGCCTGACTCTCAATCCACTGAGTTACCCAGCTGCCCCCCTGAGACAAATTTTTAAGAATCATCATTTCCCAGTTGACAAATGGTCAAAGAATCTGAACATTTCAGGTGAAGAAATCAAAACTATTTACAACCATAAAAATGCTCCAAATCACTATTGATGAGAGAGATGCAAAACTTACAACTGACTAATATGACAGAAGAAGAAAATGATAAAAGTTTAAGGGGATATGGAAAATTTGGGGTACTAATCCAATTTTGGTACAGTTGTGAGCTAATCCAACCATTCTGGAGAGCAATCTTGGAAAATGCCCAAAGAATTATGAAAATGCAAACCTTTTGATCTAGCAATACCGTTACTAAGTTTTTATCTCAAAGAAACTAAAATAAATAGGAGAAAAGGACCTATTTTAGCTTTGTAATGGTAAAGAATTGGACATTGAGGAAATATCCATCATTTGGGGAATTGTTGAATAAGTTGTGTTATATAGTTGTAAGACAATACTATTGTGTTATAAGAAATGGCAAATAGGGTGATTTCAGAGAAACCTGGAAAGACTTACATGAGCTGATACAAAGTGAAATGAGTAGAACCAGAAGAGTATACATAGAAAAAGCAATATTATATAATGATCAGCTGTGAATGACAAATGTTGTCTGCAAAACAGTGATACAAGACAATTCCAAAGGACTCATAAGGAAAAAATGTTATCTACCTCCAGAGGGAGAATTAATGGAATCTGAATGTATATCAAAGCATATTATTTTTATTTTATTTTCTTTGTTTTTTATGTCTTCTACAATATAACTAATATGGAAATATGCTTTGCATGATTGCACATATATAATCTTGTTCAAATTGTTTACTGTATCAATGAGCAGAGAAGGGGGAGGGGAAATAATTTGGAAATTTCATGTAAAAAAACAAATATAAAATGTTTTTACATATTATTGGGAAAATAATATATTTTTAAAATGATGAGTCTTTTTAGGAAAGTGAAGCATATGATGGTCAAAGACACTGCACAATTCCAAAAATACAATTTTTGAAGCTCTCTTCCTCCCATATACCTGTAGTTAGTTACTATCCTAAGTATTATCAGATAAAATTTTTAGAGCTGGAAGGAATTTTAAATGCCTTTGAGTCCAATCCTTTCATTTTTTTTTATTTTAGGAAAATGAAATTTAGTGAGATAAAATAACTTGCTTAGGGTTTCATAGACAGTAGATGTCTGAGGTATGATCTGAACTCAAGTTTTCTTCAAACCAATTCCATTGCCTTATTAACTCTACCATATTGAGTTGATGGACTATCTGAATACAAGTCATTTATTGACAGTAGGTATTTTGAATACATTTAATTTTTCCTTCATGGATGATTGGACTGATCCCTTGAATAATCCTGGATCTCATTGAAGAGTTCTTATAACATGTTGATATGGATATATAATCATCTGTCTGATGATCTGTGGCTCAATATAATTTGAATTTTCATTGCAGACACTTCCCAAAATCCTTGATAAGGTTGCTCCTGCATTTGCAATCAGCAGCTGCAGTTTCCTGGTGGAGAAATCTAGGGCTTCAACTGCTCGGGTTGTTGTGTGGAGAGAAATTGGAGTGTTGAAGAGCTATACCATGGAAAGCAGTTACTGTGGTTGTAATCAAGGACCTTATAAAGTAAGTATCTTTTGCCCCCACAATAGTGAAAACTTTTATTTGTTCACTTATGACTCTCTCAGCTGTTCTATGAAGACAGGAGGAGGTCTCTACTCTAAGTTATGACACACCACTCAAGTTTCTTTCTTAAATACTTGTTGACTTATTTGACCAATTAATTGACTTGTTACACTCATAGGATGGTGAGTAGTACCAGAATAGAATAGATGGGGACTCCATTGTCTTGATGTAGAACTAGTTAATAGCTTTCATTTACTTGCAATGAAATTGTTTCTATTTCCAGAAAGAATGTGGTTTTGCCTTTCCAATGGATTTTTTTGCCTGGAGGATGGAGGGAGCTTCCTCTCCACCTGCTACCCGACCAAAGATAAAGCCTTGATACAGTGTCACAGAGATGACTCTGTTAGCTTTGGCTTGTGTTTATGAATAGGAATCTGTTATTCTTTTTTTTTAATTGAACAGAAACTGTTCCACCATGGAAGCAGTCTAAGAAGAAGGGGTCTTATATTCCAGATGGGTGTGTGCCTTTGGTACTTACTCAAGTTAGTGGCTCTCAAGGTTGTCATAATACCACCAGAGCCCACTGATGTGTATGCACTGTGTGGGTCACCACAGAGCTGGTGTGGGATTTATAACAAACTGGTGGGAAATAAACTCTAGGATAAATCATCTTCTTTCTACAGCTATATTAACAGCCCAAGCAGCTGGGTATCTACTTCAACATACTGGTTTAGCTGTTCTTCACATACTTCCTCCAAAGGGCCATAAATAAGAGACTTTGTAGCAGGGGCAGTATAATGAACACATTTTAATTTGTTAGGAAAGATGATAGACAGCTCCTTGGTGACATTCTTTCACACCAAAAATATCCCCAACTCACAAGAAATGAAGCATAGTACACCGATTCTGTTGTTCTCCTGGGACAAACAGTAAACACTTGGAATATATGAACTCCTCACCCATGATTATCTAGAGCTCAATGGATAATGACATGCAAATGAACATTCCAAGTATTTCTAAAGTGAGCACAATTCTTGTGGTAATTCAGAGAATTGGAATATACTTTTCTCTCACTTGCACATGGTCCTAGAATCTTATGAGCTCAGAATATTTTCCCTTGATAATAGTATATTTTTGTAGAGTGTACCCAATAATTCAAATATATAGTTTCTCCTTGAAAATATATATTAATCAATCACACAGGATTAAAATACATGTGAATTACTTAGTGGGATAGTTTGACTCAAAGACAAATAAGTAAATTGGCCAGAGGAATTCTTTGTATACTTTTGAAAATGCTGCCTCCCTCAAAGCATGATAATATAAAGAAAGTTCACATACAGAAAACAGTCAAATGTGGTTATATCTTTTTAAGTTTGCAAAATTTGAAACAGATTGGAATTTCTCATTAAGTAAGAGGAGAAAAAAAGGTACCACCTCTCACTTTCAGGCTGCAGTGGATAATAATCTCCAAACCCAAAGAGAAAATGACTCTAGGAAAGAAGCTGCAGAAATTTGAAAACTTGAGACTAAGGGGATAGAAGGGAAGGTTTTGTTTTTGTTTTACTTCTACTATGAAAGTTTTTTCTCTACCATTCCTCCTACTCCCTGTACTATTATGTCATCTCTTGGGACAATATGAGGAAATGAGGAAGAATCTCTCCCCCACTCCCAATCATTTAATTTAAAAGAGTAGAATAAGGAATATCCCCACTACATTTCTTCTCTTATACTGATAATGCTTGTTGTTGTGGTTCAATTGGGGTTACTTCTCCATTGCATATTTCTCCTTTGCAAGTATTTCTCATCCATGGATAAATGTCTAGTGCTTAGCATGCACTGCTTTACCCAAATGTTTTTCCTGATTTGAATGGACTGCCCAGTATTGAATTAGCATAACTACAGAAATTAGACCCTGAACTTACAAAAACCCTCCCTACATTCTTGTTGGAATTTAGTTGAAATGACCTGGAAAATGACTTTCCTAATATTAGTGAGCATTTTCTTTGACATAACCTAATTAAATGACAATAACAAAAATATAGGAACTAGATCTAGAAGGCATCACAGAAGTCATGTTTACAGATATAGGGTTTTATAAATGAGAAAACTGAAGCTCAGGGAAGAGAATTGATTTGCCCAAAGTCATATAGCTTATATATCAGAGCTGGAATTTAAATCCAAGACTTCTGATTCCAAAGTCTTTGGTTCTTTCCACTCTACCCTAGGGCAACATTGGTAAACCTTTTAGAGATTACATGCCCAAACTGCACCTTCAAGCCATCCGTGAGCCCCTGCATTATCCCAGAGAGCAGAGTGAGGCAGTGCTTGTATTGGTCTTCTGGACAGAGGCATAGGGCATGCAAACAAAATGTCCTCAGGTGCACTGGAGAGGGGGAACAGAGCAGGTCCCTCCAGCACACTGGGGTACGTGTACCATATCTTCACCAACATGACCCCAGGGTATACATATCTACCTCATCATCTCAATTTTAATATTTAAACAAGTTTAATCTATACGAAAGAGTGTAGTCTAGTTCAGTGATGGGCAAACTATGGCCTTTGGGTCAGATTCAGAGGTTGGAGGTCGGGTGGGTGTTTTATCCAGTAGGGTGACATTATTCCTAATCTGATGAATACAATGAGTAGGATGCAATACAATGAAACTTCAAAAGAGTTGCCTTAGAAACAAACTGACAGATGACCATTTCCTTTCCTTTGGCTCCCTTTTTAAAAAGTTTGCCCATCACTGGTCTAGTTCATATCAGTTTAACATTGTTAATTTAACATGTTTAATTTACTCAAGCCAGTTTTAACCAGTTTAATCTACTTCAAAGTTTACTTTAATTTATACTAGTTTAATTGAGTTCAACCTAGTTCAAAACAGCTTAATCTAAATCAAACCAGTTCAAACCAACTAAAGTTTGTTTGAACCAATTCAGACCAGGTTAATCTAGTTCAAATAAATTCAAGGCAGTTCAAAGTAGTTCAAATCAGTTAAAAATTAGTTTAATCTAGTTCAAACTAGTAAAAACAGTTTAATCTATTTCAAACTAATTTAATCTACTTCCAACCAATTTAACTGCCTAGAAATAAGTTCAAATCAGTTTAATTTACTTGAAACCAGTTTAATCTATTTCAAACCAGTTCATTTAAATCCAAACCAGTTCAATACAATTTAATCTAATTCAAACCAGTTAATTTATTTCAAACAATTTATATTCTCAGAGCCTTCCCTTAAACCAGTGATGGGCAAAATACTGCCCGCAGGCCAGATGCGGGCCCCCTAAAATATTCTGTCTGGCCTAGTGACATTATTCCTAATTAATTAATACAATGAATAAGATACAATACAATGAAACTTCGAAAGAGTTGCCTTAGAAACAGACTGACAGATGAGCATTTCCTTTCCTTTGAGCTCCTCTTTAAAAAGTTTGTCCATCACTGCCTTAGATAATAAGAGTTTAAAGCATTTGCCCTGGATTCCACAACTAGTATATGTTGCTGGTTGAGTCTTTCTAACTCTAACAAACCAGTTCTCTACCCTGTATACTTCCTTTTCCTTTTCCCCTCCTCCTCACCCTTCATAGATAGGTAGACTAGATAGGTAGAGGAAATAGTAAGAACATTTATCTATGTTCATGGAAGATGGAAAGGCAAGTGGCATTATGCAGAGTTGTGAAATCTTGTACAAATCACTTAATACTTCTATATTTAAATTTTTTTTCAAAATAAACTGAAGAATAATCAGATTATCCCTAAATTACCTTCCATCTTCAAGATTCTATCATTCTCTGTGAATACTCACTATGTAAATGCTCATTCCTAGTCCTGGGACTCTATAAATAGATATGTATGTAATGTGATTTTAGCTGGACATTGGAACTGAAGAAAAACAATAGGTCATTAATTGTGAAAATACTTGGGATTTTATATACTCTAAAGATTTAGGAAGTATAAATCCCCTGCCCCTAAACAAAACAAAACAACCTCCTTGTGTTTATTTTATATATACTTACATGTGTTGTATTGTTATATAATACAAGCTTTTAAGGTCAGTGACCATGTCATTTTTTTATTTTTGTGTTCCTATGGCCTAGCATAGTATCTGCAATATAATAGATGCTTTGTAAGTACTTGCTAATTAATTTTTAGAGAAGTTTTTAAATCAGTATAGTTCCAGAAAAAGGATACTCTTCTTCAAGAAAACTCAGTCAACAGAATGGAGAGAAGCTTTTGAGTGATAATTCTGGTGGCTCTGAGGAGGGTAATTCAGACTGAAGTGGACCCAAATCCTACAGAAGTAGGTACTTGTTTTCTCAGTGGCAAATGTTTTAAAGAGACACACATGGTTTTAGCCTGTGTTGAGAATAGGGAGAATATGGAAAAACTAAAAGGAATTATCACTGGGAGAAAAACCATAATTCATGTATGTCATTACTATCTCCATTTTACAGTTGAGAAAATAGTGAGAGATATGAAGTGTGTCATATAGCAAGTGCCTGAGGCATGTTGTGAGTTCAGGTTTTTTTGATTCCCAATCCAGCTCTTCATTTAACTTAAATCTTAGTTTCTAATAGTTATGATAACAGATCATTTTAGAGTGGTGCAGTAGAAAGTATTTTGGATTTGGAGTTAGAGTATATTGGTTAAATTCTCATCTTACTTACATAGTATTGACCAAACTATTTCATCTCCCTGGACCTCAGTTTACTCATCTGTAGAATGAAAAGTTTGGAAAAGATGATCTTTGAGGTCTCTTTCATCTCTAAACCTAGGATCTTATGAATATGTTATTCCTAGTAGGTTTTAGGTATCTTACAATAAACAATGAATAGGGATAGCATTTCTGTTATGAGCTAATTTTTTGTTATTGAAGAAATGTGTCTGAACAAAAATACTCCCTTCTGGCAAAATCAAGGGCTGCTTTGGTTTTGTTTTTGTATCCCCAGCACCTCTGACAGTGCCATGCACACAGTAGGGGATTAATAAAAGTTTATGGTTTTAGATTTCCCTTTCCCCTCCTATAATCAGAAAGACAGGAGAATTGATTGTTTTCATAAGATCCCTGAAATCAGAAAAAAATGGCAAAGTTATTTTTTTAGGGCCTGAGTTCAAATCTTTAACTAACTACTGTTATGATGGTAATATTGAGGAAAGGTGTTTGGGATTAGGGAATTGAAAGGAGGATGTTAAAGACTTGGTAGGTGGATAAATTAGGCTACAGGTAGGCTGGGATTAAAGGAGATTCAAGGTATAATAGGACTGAAGTCAGGAGTATAACACAGAAGGGAAACAGAGATCTTCTTGTGAGAAAGAAGTTAAACTAAACAGACTAACACAGCAGGCTTACAGACTGGAACTTAGACTTAAACACCAGCTGAGGGAAATAGACTAGACTGAAATTAACAAACAGGCTTTAGTTAATTTCACAGGAAGGGACCTATTTTGAAGTAACACCTTCCTTCAAGATGGATGCCCAGCTTCCCTCTAAGCCCAGAGTACGTTGGCTCTTCCCTCTTCTTCCCTCTTCTTCCCTCTTGATAACTAACAGACAAATTACACTAAATAGGACTATTGAAACACAAAAGATTTATTTGTTTGAAGGATGATTGTTAGGAAGGTGGATTAAAGGAAAGCCCTATTAGTTATTTCAGGAACCTCAGGTGGGGGAAGGGAAGTAAAGATGGAATCTGAGCAAGGACCTGCCTTACTCAGTTTTACAAAATGCTATCTAAAGGGAATAAAGGTGATTTGATTAAATTATAATTAATGCTGTCAATTAGATAACTCTTCACAGATTTAACTCCTCTCTAATTTCTCTCCTTATAAACTCCACAGCCACTAAGGTAAGGGAGGGAAGGCAGGGTGGTATTAGGAAAGGAAGATATAAAGGGTCTATCTAAAATAATAATTTCTTAAGTAAATATATTAATGCTAGGCTAAATTTCAATATTGAAGCTAGATAATCTAAGAGCTCGCTCATTGACTTCCTCCCTCCACGGAAGATCCAGTCAACTGCCTCTCTCTCCTCAAGATTCTAAAAGCCCAACTGATTTTGGAACTCAGCCAAAGCTAGAAAAAAACTATATCCCCCAATTCTGTATACTACACTACCCTTGTGAATTTGAGTAAAGAGAAGGAGGAAAAGTCTCTGCCTTCAAAGCACTAGTTTCCTCACCTATTAGAGTAGGCAATCTTTAAGTTCTCTTTTAGCTCTATATTTATGATCTTATTATGATTTTTAAACCTCTGACAGTATAATTAGATTTCAGGTTTGAACTTGAGTGACTACTTTAATGAAAGATTTTGGTAGAAAGCAGAAATGCAAAAAAAGTTCAGAGTTATTTGTTGTCTTTTTTAAAGAATCTTTGTAATATGTATCAAAAAATGAGGAAGAATTGAGTGTACCAAATAAGAATGGAAACTTAAAGAGAAAGGGCACTTTCTAGGACTGAACTGTCTTGAAGCCTAAAAATATTACTGGACAAATAATAAAAAAAATATGATTTGAGGTCTTTAATTCTCAGAAATCTCTCATTCCAAGGAAAAAGTTGCAGACTCCAGGAAATAGTCCTTCAAAATACTAATTTGGGGTAGAAACTATAAATTTTAAGATTAGTGTATACAATAGAATATTCAAGTAGATTGGAAGATAAGATTAAAGAAACTTCTTTCACCTTATTGCAGGTGGAGGCTGCCATAGCAAACCAACTTCCCCTAGATATATGTTATACAGATGAGAAAAAAAATAAAAAGAGGGCTTACAAAGCTGAACTGCATGTTTAGCACCTCACTGCTGTGACCATGGAAAATGCTTTCACCGTGCTGTGTGTCTACTTAGATACACAGACATGCTTGCCTGTCAGCAGATCGCATGCTGGGACTAGAACCAATGGATTTGGCCTCCATAGAACACTCTTTTGCTGTTAAAGTAAAAGGTTCATATCCATTAGGAATGGCTTTGGCCACAAAGATATTGAGGGGAAGAAGATGAAGGGTCATTAAACACCTTCAATAGTTCGCTTCAAGTACTATAATTCTTTGCCACCCAAAGTTGCATATATTCCACCAACTAGGCTGAGGGAAATCCCCTAAGCAACAAACAATGAGACTGAGTTTTTGAGAATTAGAAGGCCTCCATGCTCACGCCTCTTTTCCTTACCTCCCCTAATTTGGTCCATCCAATAGAAAAACATGATTTAAGCATGATCAAGAAAATACCCAGTCATCATTTGGAGGTAGTTTCATCTATTTGCAAATATAATGCCTCCTTTAGTGACATATTTAGAGAACTCTCAGTAAATACTTGTTAATTGACTATTCAATTGTACAGATTCTGAATTCATTATTGCCAGTTTAATCCATTATAGCTAGTAGACTGCAATGGTATATTTGTAAGTATGTACATATTTTACTAGGTGTTGGTCACTGCTAGCACAGTGAAAGAATCAATCCACAAGCATTATTATAGAGTGTGACAGTTACTATGCTAGACTCTGGGTTATAAGAAAAAATAAACTAGCCCATGCCCTTGAGAAGCTTATAATTTAGCATGGAGAGCCAATACATATTATGTATGCATATACACAGAGTACAAATATGTGTGTGCATATATTTATATGTATATACATATATGTGTTAATATGTGGATCAAACTTAAATTCCTACATATATGTATATATAGTATCTGTATATAGGTCATTAAAATGTTAGTATTCATAAATATATGCTTCTGTGTATATATATATGTTAGTATATATATATATATATATATATATATATATATATGGTATGTATACATATACTGGAATTGAGCTGCTGGAAATTAAGGCAAAAAAGTCAGAGGAAGAGAACAATGACTTGAAAAGAAGAATGGACCAAATGGAAAAGAAGAATCAAAAGGTTACAAAAAAAATTCAATCTTTAAAAATTAGAATAGGGCAAATAGAAACTGATGACTTCACAAGACATCAAGAAACAATAAAACAAAATCAAAAGAATGAAAAAATAGAAGAACATTGGAGATACCTCATTTTAAAAAACAACTGACATAGAAAAAAGATCCAGGAGAGGCAATTTAAGAATTATTGGACTACCCAAAAGTCATGACAAAAAAAAA
>NC_058131.1:597191821-597275051 GCF_016433145.1 Gracilinanus agilis
CATATATATATATGTATATATATATATGTCTCCTTAAAATGCATTGAGGGGATAGATATCACTTGACATTGTAATGATGGATATCACCTGTCACTCAACCCCATCTGCTTTCTATTTCCCACAGAAAGCTTTGTATCCTAGGAAAGAGCCCTGTAATGTCTAAGTTCCTTTTCCAGGAAAAGGATTTAAATGAAAAAGCACCTGGAAAGAGAACATTGCCATTTTTCCTACATATACATGATTGTTTATCTCATTTTATGGTTGAACCTTGGCATAACCAGGGAAAGTACATTTGGGAGAACTTTGACTTTTTCAGTGGCAAGGGGCAAAAGAATATAAACAGATGAAAGATATTGAACACTTGCTTGATAGGAAAGGAAGGACCAGTGTTAATTTAATCAAGACAGAATAATCTTTAATAGCTTTCCCCACAAGAGTCTATCGTCCTCTGAATGTCTAGACTTTTCCCTACCTAATTTTTAATCTTAGTAAATTCTCTAAAACTATGCCAGAGATTAAGATACAGCAGATGTGGGCCTGTGAGCAATAGTACTAGAAAATCCCAAGCCCTCAAGATTATCTTTTAGACTTGGCAGTAACTAAGACCACTTAATTGCATCTGGCTTTATGGCACACACCATTAGACAGAAACCCATGGAGCAAACAGATTGACATGACTGTCATTGGTAAAGGGAGAAACTTATGGAATGATGTATTGAAGTTAACTCAATGATATCCTTTGAATTAGAAAGAACTTTTAAGGAAAATAATAACAATGACAATTATAATTGGCATTTAAGTAGCAGTTTAAGGTTCACAAAGCACTGTATGTGTTATTTCATTTGATCATTATAATCAATGAAATAAGCATGATATATATTTTTTTCATTTTAAAGTTTATTTTTAAGGCAATTCATCTTGAAATGAGTCTTTCAGGGGGCATTTAGGTGGCTCAGGGGTTTGAAAGCCAGGCCTAGAGATGGAATGCCCTGGATTCAAATCTGGCCTCAGCCACTTCGTAGCTGTGTGACCATGGGTAACTGACTTAACCCCCATTGCCATACCCTTACTACTCTGTTGCCTTGGAACCAATACACAGTATTGGATTCTAAAATGGAAGGTAATGCTTTAAAAAAAAGAGTCTCTAATCTCTAACATACCTATAATAATCTCAAAAATTCCATTCTTTGTGGGATGAGTATATTTTATTCTTTATTTTGTGATGGGTCAATTTAGGCATATTGTAGTAAAGACTGGTATGCTACTGTGAAAAGTCATATGAAGGGAACATGATTTCCAAATTCAGAGCCTGGGGTCTAGTTTTTAGATTTTGCCTCTGGTATAGAAGTATCTTGCCCTGACTGTCTCCCAAGGTCTCATTAGTAATTATTAGTAGCTTATTCCTATTTAAGCCTTAAGAAAAATATTTGGGGATTTTAGTTGATTTAACTATGTAAATCAGCCATATGATATGTCATCCAAGAGTGTATACATAATTTTAGGCTGTAGTAAGAGAAATGTAGTGTCCAGGACAAGAAAAGAGATATTCTGCTGCATCTAGCCATGATCAAACTATGCCTACAATATTTCGTTCAGTTCTGGCTGCCACATTTTAGGAACAGTGCTGATAGGCTGGAGAATATCCAGAGAAGAATAAACAGGATGGTTAAGGGCCTTAGATCAGATAAGCTAGGGAGATTTAGCTTGAAGAGCATTGGCAGAGATACCTATCGCCTTGTAGTTGAAGGATTGTCTGTGGGAAAGGAATTAATATGTGACAAGAACTAGAAATACAGTTTTATGCTAAATATAAGTAATGACTTTCAACCAATTAGACATTTTCCAAACTGGAATTTCTACTTCTGTAAATAATCAATGCACCCTCATTGGAATTTTTCAAGCAAAGAATACCTGACCATTTATCTGATAGAAAGAATTCTTATGCAGTTGTCAGTGGAACTAGAAAGTTTTTGAGATGCCCATTAGCTTTGAAATTCTGATTCTTCAGTCTTTTAGTCCTAACCTACTTCCAGAAGACTACACTGTCCACCAAAATCACTTGTAGAATATTCTCAAAAGTGAAGGCAGAAGGGGCAGCTGGGTAGCTCAGTGGAGTGAGAGTCAGGCCTAGAGACAGGAGGTCCTAGGTTCAAACCCGGCCTCAGCCACTTCCCAGCTGTGTGACCCTGGGCAAGTCACTTGACCCCCCATTGCCCACCCTTACCAATCTTCCATCTATAAGAAAATACACCGAAGTACAAGGGTTTAAAAAAAAAGTGAAGGCAGACCCAGCAATTAAGTCTTGTCTATGAAGTTTTATTTTTATATTTATAGCAATAATACCCTAACATAAAGTATTCTCAGGGTTTTTGAGATGATTTTATTCAGTCCCTATAAGGCAGCAAAGGGAAAAAAAAACATTTCTATCTTCATTTCAGAGATAAGAGATTATACTGTATTATAAAATGGGTGAATTAGAATCAAGGGCATTAGGGTTCAGCTCCTATCTCTGACCCTTTATAACTAGGTCACCCCGGTAAGCCACCTTGCTTCTATGTATCTCATTCTATTCCTTAGGATTTGTCTACATCATCATAAGTAAACTCTGCTCTGGGTTGGAAGAGAAGTTCCAGGTACTGATAAAGTCATGGATTCCATCCTCCCCAACTCTTTGTATATTTATATATGGCAAAACTGTGGCATAGGGAATGGGGAAGACTTTCTTGAATGTAATAGTATTAGAACGATTCTCTTAATAATGGGTCTAGTATGGTTTTTGCCATTGTAAAGGAGATAAATTGCTCCTTTTTTTCTTCTCTGAGTGTAAAGAATTAAAGTTATTGAAAGGATTTATGGAACTATATTGTCTGTCCTTCCTAGCTTGTCAATGCTCAGAAATTAGATAAGAATCACGATTTTTCTAGGAAAATGCCTGAAAAATTTGAGCTGTTTTCCTAAGTAAAACATATTAGTATGAAAAAAGAAATGGAGACTTGAGCTAAAAGGAGTGAGAATTCACTAGTCTCTGTATTTTTGAGTGAATATCAAAAGGTCTCCCAGGAGATAGAATTCTACAGCCTGTGGTCCCCTTGCTCTCAGAGCAGAGTGGTTGACCCAATGGAGACCTCATTCGCTGGTATGACACATCCTAAATCAGCCTCCTCACCCTGGTTGTTGACATGTTGTTGGGTGATGACTGACCTTGTAATTGGAGAAATAGTCCCATAGCATATGGTAAAATTATAGTTCAGTTAGAACCAATGACAGGATGAGATCATGATAGATCAGCATCCGTGGGGGATGTCTGCTGATTTCTGGCTGAAGGAGGTGTGAGTGTGGGTTAAGAATTGGAATGATTATGCCTCTCCCATTTTTACATTTCTTCAGAATGCTACTCAAGTTTTCATCTCTTTTCCCACCCTAAACCTGATGTTGAGATACCAATCTAAGAGAGTTTTGGTCCTAAGATTTATATTAGCTCTTTCCCGTTCAATTTTGCTAAATATGCTGCCTTTTATTAGAAAGTTAGGAAGGTGATTTAGGTTTGAGCACTTATATTAATATCAGTTGAAGGGACACTAAATTATTCCCTCAGAGTTACCAAGGTGTTTCTTGCCCTTAGCCTCAAGATGGTGGTTAATTTTTTGTTCTAATACTGCATTAATGCAAATTTTCTTCTTCTTTCTAACACAATTCCCTGAGTCCAAACATCCATCAATTTTGCTTTGATCAGGCAATTAGGCCACAAACAAAATAAATCTGGCTCATT
This sequence comes from Gracilinanus agilis, assembly GCF_016433145.1. Lineage (NCBI taxonomy): Eukaryota > Metazoa > Chordata > Mammalia > Didelphimorphia > Didelphidae > Gracilinanus > Gracilinanus agilis. Next base: position 597,195,591 of record NC_058131.1, read on the forward strand.
GAAATAAGAAGAAGTAGATTTTTTTCTGGAGAGAAGCTTTGAATCAGAATCTCTCAGAAAGCATGTCCTAACCCTCCTTCTTAGTTCCAACTCTTTCAACTAGATGAGAAGAAAAACTGAGAATTGGAAATTGTCAAAGTTCAATTATTTCTATTGAGAATACCAAAAATATGAAAAACTTATCCTTTGGTTGAAGTAACATGGAGACCCTGCAGAAATTTTGCTGTGGCTTGTTTGCCATTTGTTTTCTCTCTTTAATTCCATATTCCTGAGAAGCAACATTTCATCAGTTGCTTTTGAGGAAAACTGGGACACATTCTTCTTTTGGAGACACAGAAGTGGGCTTCGATTTTCTTCACTAGAGAATTCTTGTTAAGTCAGTCTTAACAGAGTGAGCTAGTTAGGGATCTCAGAATCACAGAATGAGAGAGAGATAGAGAGGGAGGAGAAGGAGAGAAAGTGAGAGAGAGAAGAAGAAAAGAGAGAAGAGAAGAGAACAGAACAGAATTATGGCACAACGCATAAGTAAACAACCTGGTAGGATCTCTATTTCTGACCTTTCAGCATCCAAATTTTTGATGTAACATCCCTCTTCTATCCCTGTAATACATATTTTCTAGTTGTAGCATTTAATTTTAGCCAAAGCTAGCCCTGGACTCTTCAGAATACAGAGGTAATTCCATAGATACAGGCCTCCTTCCCAACCCACTACCCAGATTTTCCTGTGATGGGGTGGTGGGGAAGAGGAGGAGAACCATGACCAGATCATTCTCTTAATGTGAGAATTGGTCAACCTATTTAGCCTTTTAAAAATTTTATGTCAAACAGCTTAAATTAATAATTGGCAAGAATTTCTCAATCCTTCATCAGAAACCCACCTATCAAGTAACCATATCCTCTTATTTAATTTCCTTCTTTCATAAGATGCTATTTCCCATTTCCCATTTCACACAATTCATCCTGTGAAGCTAAGCTGACCTGTTTATCTCATCACCTTTATGTCTTGGATAATGGAAGACACAGAATGAATGAATCATTGAAATCCATAGGAAATTTAAAAAAAAGTTATTTTAACTAATGGTTTCAACAGTCACACTTTTAAAAAGTAGTACTACAATCCTTTAATAGATCTATGATCTCATCGATGAGGACACACTAACAATGTAGATTACAACCCATCTAAGACTGTATCCTGTTCAGTTATATTTATAGATATACCCTTACTAGTGTGAATAATAATTATTATTAAACAATTATAATGTAATTGCATTCATATCATTTGAAGTTATAATCATATAAAAATACGGTTAAAGGTTCAAACCCACTAGAAATATGGAGTGCAAATTCAAATACTGTGATCACTTCCTGGAATTCATTATTTGAACCATTCAGAACCTAGGCATGTGTCATTCTGTAACTCAATCACAAGACCTCCACGGGTTGCCTTATGTTCTGTTGATGCTACATGGATAATAATGGCATACAATAGCTTTCCATTAATTATTTCTCACCCTTTTCACTTGTTTTTCCAGCTAAACATGTCTTTGAAAAGATACAACACTTCATCTGCAATGATCCTCATATGTGATATGTGGCAGCAACCTTATGTTCATTACATACCACTATATTATTTGTAGTGTGAACTTCATTTGTACTTTTCTAGAAACTATAGGAATCCATAACTAAAAACTGTTATAATAGCCATACAACATTACCTAAAGATTATTGGTGTTAATTATTTGATTTTTTTTTGTATCAGGGAGAATTTTAGAATCATTAAAGAAGTAAGCAGACTTTAAAAGGCAATCCAGCCCATTGTTTCCAGTTCTGGGTCCAGCTTATTGTTTGTTTGTACTAGTTGTATGAATGGGCTGTAAATCAAACAACACATCTTATTTTGAATTATTTGAGTATTTTATTCATTTGATTTTTCCTACTTAGGCTAGACTCATGAAATCTTTTTTATGAGGCTTTGTAATTTTCCTAACTTTGGTGAAATCATCACTTTGTCATCCAAAAAAGGAAATCCCTACCAATTATATGGACTTATTCTTAGATTTTGACTATGTTCAACATAAGAACATACATAAGTTCTGGGAGGGATCTTAGAGGTCATATAGCCCAACTCTGATTTTAGAGATGAGAAAATTGAGTTCTGAAAAATATAGTGCTTTACCTACCATTAAAAGTAGTAATCAGGGGGCAGCTGGGTAGTTCAGTGGATTGAGAGTCAGGCCCAGAGATGGGAGGTCCTGGGTTCAAATCTGGTCTCAGACACTTCCCAGCTGTGTGATCCTGGGCAAGTCACTTGACCCCTATTGCCTAGCCCTTACTTCTCTTTTGCCTTGGAACCAATAGATAGTATTGTTTCTAAGACAAAAGGTAAGGGTTGTTTAAAAAAAAAGTAATAATCAACAGAACCAGGAATTGAACTCCAGGTCCTCTGATAGCAAATTCCAAACTTTTCCCGCTACAGCACAATTCTTTTCATGACCTTAGTGACACCTTTGGTAAGAATACCAGAATACCTATACATATTTTATGCTTACAGGAAATCTTGACTGAAAATAAAATATGGCTCAAATAACCTTTTATAGTCAGCTCTAGTCTTATAAATTGTACAGGTTTATTTTTGAAAAAAAATTAATCCTCTTTGAGTTTATCAAATGGCATATCTGCTATATAAATATTCCCTGTGTCAGTTTAAAATTACAACTCATGCATGCTTCTTTATTTTATATTGGTATTGTCTATGTTGTCTTTTCCCAAATCTTCAACATGACATTAATCCACCACATTCAATGCTTTTGTATAGGTCATCTTTGTATCCAATTTTTAGACAACAGTATAGAATTCAGGATGTTAATCTTTCATCACACATTTTTTAAATGGAAGATAGAAATTAAAAAAAAAACATTTTCTTCCTTGCAGAAGCTTATAACCTATAGAAAGAGGTGTACATTTATGCAAATACTGGATATTTACCAAAAATAAACAGTGACTAATTGGGGAAATAAGAAAATACCATTGTTCATATGCAACAAAGAATTACTAATATGCCTCAAATTACTAGCAGCTATTGTGTTGTTGGATTTAAAAATCAGTCTGGCAGTCTACTGAACTATTTCTGGCCTGGACAAGCTACCCCCAGCCCCCAAGGTTTCCCAGCACAGTCTTCCTTATCTCCCCCTATCATAAACCTAAAACTGAAGCTATCTTATCTGATGTCTTGAGGAATGTTTGTCTATGTTTGCCTGCTTTACAATATTTGCCTATTTAATGTATGTTTGCCAAATGCTTCCAGACCCCTGACCCTGAAACCCCCCTCCCCAGATGCTTCCTGACCACCTGTCCCTGACACTACCTTGATAATTATGTATGTACCAACCCCCTTCCCCAAACATTTCTATATAAACTCTTGGCTGAGAATTCCAAGGGGTCGTTCAGGCATGCCTCTCTGCCTAGGACCCTAGCTATTATTGCTAGTAAAGAATGAGCCTCTTCTTGCATATTGCATTGTCAGTGTGGTTCTTCCTCTGGCCATGATCGAACCTGGGTTAGGTATTAAAATTTGGGTACAACAGTGTCTCTTTATATTCTCCACTGGGCCACTGGAATTTTATTTCATGTGGTAACAGTGTTCCATGACCTATCACCATATAATATCTCTGAGAGTATACTGCTACAAAAGAGATGGGCTTTTACAGAAACAAAGAACATGGAAACATGTATAGATCTGAAAAAAGAGAGAAAAAATTAGATAATTTATTCAACATGTGTGTTATTGATGATATACACTTGTAATCTCTGCTAACTGAAAGGATGACACTGGTGGATAACTTAAACAAAGGGGATCTGAGCTACAATTGGCAAAGCTATTCAAATGTACATATTAACTATGTCTGGTACCCATAGGGTGAGCCCCTGGGGTTGAGAGATCACTTTGCTGCCTAAGGGGGAGGGAATCAGCCTGGGTTGGAAACAGAGTAGATCAAAGATCCTGTGCCCAGAAGGAGTGGGAGCCAACTTAGGAATTGCTGCTCAATTTATAGTCGAGGTGAGTTAGTGAAAACCAGCCCCTAAAATAAATTATTGAATAAAGAAGTGAATAGATGAATAAGAAACTCATCAGCATGAGTAAATATGCAAATAAAAAGGAGGTAAATAAAAAAACAGATTGATAATATGCAGGTATATAGGCAAGTGGGATGGAATAGATAGATGATAGATGGTTCTTTAAATTTGGAGGGTTTTATATACTCCAGGTCCAATATATGGTGGCAGTTTGTTATGACAGTCCAAAAAGCTAATAAATCCTTAAAGGACATTAATTGAAGTATAGTGCTCAGAATTAGGGAGGTGATAGTTTAATTCTACTCTCTCTTTTGGATAGCCTCAGTAGGGTTGGGTTCCATTTTGAGCAATTCCCTTTAGGAAGTATATTGATAAACTGAAATATATAAAAGGCTGTAACTAGGATGTGGAAGGGTATCAACAAAGTTCCAGTTGGTCAAAGGATCTAGAGTTTAAGTCCAAGAAGAAAATAAATGAAAAGACGACATCTGTTTTCCAATATGGTAAGAACAGATACTATGCTGAACATTGAGGATCCAAAATTATAGAGAGCCAGCCCCCTATATGGTTTTTGGGTCCTGAGTGGCGTTGGTGGCATAGGATGGTTAAGACAGGAAAAGGAAAAATGAGAACAACCAGACTAGTGGTTAGCCCATGTTGCTCTAACGCTATGGGATTTGGACTTTATTTTATACTGGTTTCAAACAAAGAACACAAAGAAAGAGTAACAGCTGTGAAGGGGTTACAAATCATACACAATCCATTAAAGTCTAAAAAGTAGAGATATGGGTGCAAGGACAAGGGCCAAATTCCAACCACCAATTAATAGGGGTTTACTTCTGGGAGCAGAAATAAATTTCATGGAGATGTTTACTAATTGCGTTCTGCCTTGATTTACAGATCTGCACCCGGTCAGATAGTCTGGACTAAATTGTCTGGCTCCAGTCCTTATCTAAGTAATATATTTTTTAGGGTTTAGGCTTCTTAATTATCAAGGAGAGAAATTGTCAAGGAGAGAAATTGTTAACTCGTAGCTTCTGGTCTGGTTATGGACTCAAAGCTTTCCAATAAGTCTATAATGTTTTTCCAATAAGAAAAGGTATGGATCATAAGAGGTGTCAAAAGAGGGGTCTCAGATTTTTATCTATTCTCTTATTGGCTTCCCACACAAAATATTACAAAAGACTGCCTTACCTTCAAGGTGAACAAAATTGAATGGGGAAGGCAAAAAACAAACACATATGTACCCAAAAGTTATTACAGGAAAAATATGACATAATTGAAAGAGGGAAAGTACTAGAATTAAATGAGTCTCAAGAGGTGAGTTTTTATTTGATATTCAAAGAAAGCCAGGGAAACCAGTAGGCAGAAATCAGGAGAGAGAACATTCCAGGCAAAGGGGATGGAGAAAATATCTGATGTTGAGAGATGGATGTTTCAAAGGGACTACTCCTAGAGATATACATTTTGAAAGCTGTAATTCTAGGCTACCTCTTGTCATTCTAGCACATCTTAGAGTCTGAAAGAAGGAAACAGAGATAGAAGTAAAAAAGGGAAAAGGCAAGAGTGGAGGAAGTACATTGAGTAGGATGCAGGAGTCGGAGGTGGCTACTTACCCAAATGATATAGCCCAGAGTTCACCACCTTCCAAAAACTTTTCATCTAACTATTGCTCAGTTGGTGATTCCAATCGCTAATCTGGAAAATACTGCCCTTGGCTGAGAAAGGTATTGGGCTGATCAAGAAATGCTGACATCAGTTGCCTTATTAATATCTTATATGTAGGAAGCAGTAGGGAGGAAGAAGGATACATACTTGAGGGGAAAGGTTTATACATGCTCTTTGTGTTGAGATGTGTTCCTGCTGTACTGCTTAATGAAGTATGGTGTCCAGAGAGAGCCCAAAGTACTTGGATTAGAGAATCGAGGTCAGCAAAACTATCTGCCTGGCTAACTGTCATGCAAAGTAACTGAGTCTGTGATAAAAAAGAAATCATCTCAGTCTGCTAAATACCCTGACTTAGAAGGAGGATGGGTAAAAGTAGGAGATAGGGGAGAAATATCCCAACATCAGCAATATTCCCAAAGCAATTAAGATTATCTCTGTCCACTATGTCTTAAAAATGGCCATTTCTTTTGAACTAATGCTCTTTGGTCAGTGGGGAGCTGTCCAGTCAAAACTCATTTAGGACAAGCTGCCACATAGCTCCAGCTTCACTGTCCAGTCAGAAACATTCACACACAAGATAAATGGTGTGCCAGATTATCTTGACCTCTTTGTTAGTACTCAATCATCATTTGTCTAGTATATCTGAACTTTTTGGTATATCTGGATCTGACCTTTACCTGTGAGTTACTGGTCTCATGATTCTTTGTATAAGATGCAAGATTGTAATTCAGATGTTTTGTTTTGCTTCCCTCCTCTAAGCTTAGCAGCTTTCACTTCTGAAAACATCTGGATTTGTATTACGTGTCCACCGTTTTGTATCTGTCCTCAAGCAAGGGGCCTTTAAAGCATGGCTCTGTCCTGCTCCCTATCAGCCACAAAGGAGTCAGAAACCTCTACCAGGATCTGACAAGTCTTCCATCAGTCGAAGGGATGAATAAAAAGATGACAATAATTTTTACAAATTTAGTACTTTCCCTGATGAGCCTATAGTTAACTTATAAATATTTTGTATTCACTTTGCATATGTTATATTATAAATTTTTATACATATGTTTTATCTCTCATATTAGAGCCTAAGATCTTTAAAAAGCAGAGATTGTTTTTATTTTCTTTGTATCTCCAGTGCTTAGTACATAGTAGGTATTTTATAAATGCTAATTGATGGTTTTAACCTTGTTCAAGAAAGATGAATCTAATGGTTTCATACTAGAAGCATAGTCTTTTGAAGAAACCCAGAAGTAGAATACCAATATATCATAAACTTTTTATAGAACTTTTTCTCCTCTTATACATTGGTTTTAAAGGTATTGAATATCCCTCAGGAGCTTATTTGGACTCATTGGTAAAGTCTGTGGTTTTTATCTTGTCCATAGCACAATTGGATTTTGTTGAGAATGACCAACAAGCATTTTGATCTGCTTTCTCACTTAATCTCTGCCCTTTTCTAATTGGCATTCTATGGCTGTATCTGTCTAATTTATCCATTTTTATTGCACTTTGCTAGCTACTTTTGTCTTCCTGTTACCTTTGGCCTGTGCTAGGATAAGGCACTGCATGAGAGGTCTTGACTTTACAAAGTTTGGTTGAATCCTGGGACAGGAAATTGGCCAAATGTAATTTGATGGAATCAATGTTTTCTGCAACCTGACAGCTGTTCGGATTTCAGATCCAATAGCTGGACACTGATTTCCCTGTGACCTTTCAAAGCTGTTTTTCTTTTGCTTCAAGGGCTGGATGTCAGAAGAGTTGAAAGCAAAACCCAAATGTTCTCTGGCAGGGTGAAGGGCAATGGCTCAGACCTAACTAAGGGTCTCAGCTAAAAGATTACAAATAAGTTCAAGTGAAAAGCTAAATAGGATTCCTTCCCTCATCTGCATAAATCCCTCTTAATCCATTACTTATCTGTCTGCCCACCTATGCTTGCCATAATACAATCTCTATGTTATATATGTCTTTCACAATATCTTATCTAACTCAGATTGCATTACATTAGGTTCTGCATCCATCAAACACCTTTTGGGCACCATATTCCTGATTTGATCCTGGTTAGAAATATCTAAGTTCAGTTATCAAACAAGATGAAGGTTGGGTGCTAAATTGCTGCTCTGATAGGTTCTCTGTAAATGAAGTTGAATGGAGGCATCATAAGATACAGAAAGATTTTGGGACTGAGTCAGAAAACCTGAATTTGAGTGTTGGCTTTGACATATCATCGTAGGCAAATTAATTAATCTCTCCATACTTTGCTTCACTATTGCTTAAATGAGTTGGTTTGGCTAGATTAACTTGAAGCTCTCTTCCATTTCTTAGAAATCCATTATCCTAGTTTACATGCTTAAAGTATAATAGATGCAGATCTATAGCCGAGATAATATGCATTAGTAATAGGACTGGCAGGGTAAATATAGTTAAATCTTGAAATCAATGATAAGGGAGAAAAGCAAAATAGAAGAAAACAATCAACATCAGGTAAATCAAAATTAATTTATATTTTAATTTATAATTCAGTCCAGACACATAAACTCATTCACCCTTTGCTAAGTCTCAGCTGTTTTGAAAACTTATACTATAGAGCAGGGGTCAGCAATGTATGGCTCTCAAGCCATATCTGGCTCTTTTGAGGGCCAGGTATGACTCTTTCTGCAGGAGCCATGAAGTCAATTTTTTTTCAGGCACTGTTACAGGAGAGCGCACTGTGAGCACTGTACGGCTCTCACAAAATTACATTTTAAAAAATGTGGCATTTATGGCTCTCACAGCTAAAAAAGGTTGCCGACCCCTGCTATAGAGGCAAGCTAGATGGCTAAGTGGACAGAGTGCCAGGCCTAAAGTCAGGAGGAACTGAGTTCAAATCTAGTCATTACCCATCTAACTTAGAATTGATATGAAAACAGAAAGTAAAAGTATTAAAATATATATATATATAAAACAAAAGGCAATTTTTAAGACAAGATAGCTAAGATCAATGTTGAGACCCAGTTTCAAATACCAGCTCTTGATTATTTCTAGTTACTATGGGCAACTTATCTAACCTTTTAGGTATTAATTTCCTTATTTATAAGTAGGAATTAAAATATGTATAATCCTAGAGTTGCTTTAGAAATATTTTATAACCCTGACATCACTGAATAAGTGAATTATTTCTATTTTATTTATATGTCCCATCTGGGGTGCCAAAATCTTATGGGGAAAATCAGGGGAGATAATTTAAATACTATATGTGGGTTCAGAAGGGTGTGTAGGAGACAGGAATGACAAAAGATGAGGACTTAACAAGGAGACTGGATTTAACTGTTAAGGAAAATGTCTGTTGACAGAAGTGACAGTTAGGTCTGTCACCCTGCACCATCTAGACAAGGGGCCTGTGGAAACTAGCAAGTAAATGACAAGAGTTTGTAACAAATTTAATTAAGTGAACTATGGTAAAGGATGGGAATAGGGGTTTCTACACTTCCGGACTATGGGCAAACCACAGGATCAGGTGAGGGTCTTATCTATACTGAACTGAGACCTAAGCAAGACAGGGCCCAGAGAATAGCAGGACTGAAGTGGGTATCCTCACAGCAGAGTCCTGACACACTCCAGCGATGTTGCAGCTCTTCTAGGACCACTAGCTGTACTCTTTCAGGTGGGTAGATTCTGGGAGCTGACCCAGCCCAAGTTAACCTACAACTCAGGTTGGGATTAATAGTCTCTACAAAAATCTCCCACAAGTAGATGACAGTCTTCCTTCAGGATCCCAGGGAATCAGGGTACAAATGCCACTTCCTCTGAGGTCTCCCAGGGTCAGTTACAACTTGTCCCAACCACCATGGAGTCTGTCTCAGAGTGAGCCACACTTCCTGCTTCCCCATTCCATTTTGGATTCTCTAGCCCTTCCTGCTAGGTCTCCTAAATAATAACTAAGTAATCCTCTTCACAACAGTTCCCATTTATTTCTTAGCTCTTTCCCTTTCCAGCTGGTACTCTGATGGATTGTAATGTGGTTATAGATAATCAAGAGTTTAACATACAAATTCTAATTTATCAGAAAATCATCTTTTTGTCACTTAGCTGGGTAAGCTTCTTGGGAAAAGTAAGGCTATTTCCAAGGTGCTTGAAGCAAAAATTGAAGCAGGATTATTTCAGTTTTATATATCCAATATTAAACACAGTGGGTGCTTATTAAATGTTTGTTGGGAAAAGAAATAACAATTTGCTGCCTTAAGAGATTATCAGAGATCACCCCCTCTGAGGAAGTAAAGCTCAGAAAGTCCCAGCAATTTGCTTGAGGTCACACAGCTAGTTTGTTTCAGCGGAAAGACTAGAACTCTCTTGACACTCATTCCAGTGTTTTTTGGTTTTTTTTTGGAAGAAGTCCAAAACTTATCTCTAAAAAATAATGAAAGAGAAGAAAGAAGGAGAGAGGAGGGAGTGAGAGTAGGAGAGAAAGGAGGCAAAGGAGATTTTTCTTACATCTCCAGCTTCCAGGAACTTTGAGAGCTATTACTTAATCAATGGTATTTGCAAAAGGCCAGTTCATTCAACAAACATTTATTAAGTGCCTACTATATGCCAACTACTGTGCTTACAAATCCTATAGCTGCCTCTAGGCTAGCATTAATGCTTTCAGATTCTACCCATTGCTCTGTTCTAAGTTCCAATGGCTGCCTTTCACTTCTATGATAAAATACAGAATCCTAAGCCTTCCATTTAAAACCTTCCTATTTACCTTCCAAGTTTTATCACATAATTTTTCATATTCCTGCACTTCCTATTCAAGTCAAACTGACAGGATAGCTATTCTTTATGCACATTATTATATATCTCACCTCTGTGCTCTCATGTCTAGAATGTACTATCTTCCCATTTCCATAGTCAGGGTGCTACCTAAATGAGACCTTTTCACGTTTCCCAAAATATTATCTTTCTTCCTCTCTCCCTGTTTTCATATGTTTACATTGTTTGCCTCGTACTTCCCACCCCAGTAGAATGTAAGCTATTTGAAGCCAGAAACTGTTTCATTGGTCTCCAAGGGACAATGTTTTACACAGAAAATACTCTTTAATAAGTACTTAATTGTTGGATTTCTTGGAATTCGATAAGTCCAAATCAGCCCCATGAGAAGCCTTCAGAAGTCAGTTTTCTACCAGATTGTGTTGCTTGGCATGAGCCAAGGGAATGCAAAGTTTGGAGAAGGGGGAGGGGGAGAGAGGCAAGATCACACAGTTGCAGTGTGTATCTCAGCTGGCCTTTGTAGCATCTGTCTGTTTTTTATGCTAAAGGACTATGTGCCTCTCATCTCCTGCATACTGATAGGTCCCATTTGTAGTCAGCTTGTCTATCACCATAAGAGAGGAGAATGAAGTTGGCAGTGTTGGATGGAAGGGCTGTAAGTGGTTATTGATTCCTAGTTTCATACATTCCCAGTGCTGGAGGTTGGGAGCAAAGATCTAGTAGGTGTAACAGTGTGCAGTTGTGTGAGGAGGTTTGTACACATGTGTGCAAAAGCAGAAATTCCCTTATGTATCTAGAAATGTGATGAAAGTTGTATTCGAAAGATGGCACAAGTGAAAGTGGACAGATATACATAACCTTGTGGTAACAAGGTTTAGGCATCTTGTAGGAAAAGGAGAACCATACATTTTTAAAGCTAAAAAGGATCTTGGAGACCATCCATTCTACAGGGCCATTTTTCAGATGAGAAAGCTCAGGTAGAAAGGAGAAAATAACTTGTCTCAAGTAATATAGCCTGGAATCTGGATCTCATGACTAGCTTTCTTTCCAAGGCATGGTGTAATCTCCCTATTTTCATATCATAAAACAGAAAAAAAAGAATCATGAAAATGATAAAGTTCAGACTTGATTAGCTCCTCATATTTTGGCTCCTTGGGAAAAATCACACTTTCATGGTGACCTTTTTAGTTAATGCAAAGCTTGGGGAGGGGAATATGTGGGGAAATATATTCCTCAGTCTCTTTTCCATTTACAAGTAATTAGGCTGCTCAGAATGGCTCTGCCAAATATGCTGGGGCAATGGAGAAATGAGGCTGAGACTGAGTGTGACTTTTCTCTCTCTAGACCTCTTTCTTCTCTGCTATTTCTGGGAATGTAGGGGCATAGCTTCTTCATACTTTCAATTGCCAAACCCTTGAACTGACCATTTCCTAAGGATGGAAACTTGAAGCCAGGACAGCATTGCAAAAGGGACACATTCAAGCCTACTGTGTAATTACTGAAATAATAGATGCATCACTGTTGAGTGCATGGGCTCAATTCTCAATTCTGTGCAGTGCTGGGAATCAATATGATTTATTTTCTGAGTGCCCTAACTACAGTCTTGTTAAATGACTTGTACTCATGGTGCTTTCTGAGGTCTTGTGCATAGTTTTCTTAAGTTCCAACCATATCTTCACCTTTTTGGTTAAGCACAGACTTGCTTAACAGTTATTGGGGAGGAAGACACTGGAAATGATGGATCAATTTTGTTTAACTTCAGTTTATCATTCAGAAGCCTGAGAACTTTGTGCTGTAGATAGAATTCTTTGGGAAATGTCCCTATAAGAATGCTCTATGCTCAAAGCTCATGGCATATCCAGGGGCTACATGATTTCATCACTGATATTGTTCTCTTTTCTCTTTTTAATTTTTTAAACCCTTACTTTCTATCTTAGAATCAGTACTGTGTATTGGTCCCAAGGCAGAAGAACGGTAAGGGCTAGGCAATGGGAGGTAAGTGACTTGCCCAGGGTTACACAGCTAGGAAGTGTCTGAGGCCAGATTTGAACCTAGGACCTCCTATCTCTAGGCCTGGTTCTCAATCCATTGAGCTACCCTGCTGCCCCCTGATATTTCTCTTTCTTTAAAAAAATCCTAACCTTCCATCTTAGAATGAATACTGTGTATTGATTCCAAGGCAGAAGAATGGTAAGGGCTAGACAATGGGGGATAAGTGACTTGTCCAGGGTCACAAAGTGAGGAAGTATCTGAGGCTAGGTTTTTACCCAGAATTTTCCATCTCTAGGACTAACTCATTCCATTGAACCATCTAGCTGCCCCCACTGATACTTTTCTTGGTGAATGTAGCTATTCTAGTCTCTATCCTAACTGCTTCCTCAGAAACTGATAAAAATTATATTTTCCCTTCTTTTTATCTTTCTTATCATGAAATTGACAAACATCAATAAATATCAATATTTTCAAGTATAAAAAAATGAACTCATGAAGAAATTTGTATAGAAGCTGTGAATCTCTACTGTCGATAGCTTGTTATTTTTACATAAATAATAAATTTTATATGGGTAGTATCAACATTGTCCTGCTTGCCCACAGATACTTCTAACAGACTTCTTAGGAACTTTTCTTCCTAGAGAATATAGGCACCAGTCATCTCTCTCCCTTTTCCCTTTTCCCCTGATCTGTATGTGTCTACTTGAATAACCAGAATGCTTATGTACCTTTCCTGAATGCTACCAAGGATTTAATTGGCAGATGGCATCAAAGACAATTTCTCTGTCTCTGTAGGAGCAGTCAGAATGGAGACAAGAGTAGCTATATTCACCAAAGAAGACTACTCTTCTCCACATTTGATATATGCTTAATAGAAGTGGGTTAATTTCTTGCTCTTAGAACTCCAGTGAGTTATGGTGCAAGTAACTGCCACGCATTATAAGTTGGAATTTCTGGCAGCTATTCTTACCAGGTGGCCATGACAGGTGAGTCACTTGTATGCTCTCATCACTTGGTTTTCTTACGTGGCATTAGAATGGTCTCTGCCACCTGCTAACACCATCTCTGTTTTTCTGTAGTTGAATGGCCTTGCTGTATACTGTTCATGGAAAGAAGATAAATAACCAGTTAGACTAGGAATCGCCTCAACTTTATACTTTCAAAGTGAAAGTCAGAATGGAGGATTTTAGAAAGTCCTTCATTTTAATTCTAGAAATAAGACCAGAAGTGAATGTGAAGGAATGACACTTTGTACCAGCAAACCACTCTCTGTGATATCTGACTAACTTGAAACTTTCTGAATTTCAGTAACTCCTAAAAGATTACCTAGTCAGGGAAGAAATACACCTTTTCTCCTTAATTGAGAACAATCTCTGTTGTCAAGTACTGTAGGTGTTCATTGATTCACTGGTAACATTAAATAAAAGAGAGATGTTCTTCCCTTGAAATGGAGACTGATGAAGCAGAGTGGGACAACAAGATTTGGGAATAACCAGCAGAGAATTATTGAGACATCATTTGAGTAAATCCTTAGTTAACACCAGTAGGCTTCATAAAATACCTGGAAGACAGGTTATCATACTTTCTCAGTGTTTAGCCTCCATCTAGAAAAAGTAACTTAGTGGTATGCCTCTCCTAGACTCTAAGGGGTGAAGCCAAGAGTCATATGTTCTCTACTTCATATGAAGGACCTAGTTCATAGATAAGTCTAGGCTTGGACTGCCACAAGAAGAGACCATAAGAGAAAGTGGTTTAATATTAGAATGTTTTCTGAGGGCCCAGGAAACCTTTGTAAATCAAGATTTTCCAAACTTTTTTGCTGTTGTGCCATATTCCTGTTCATAGTCTGGTGAAGCCTATGGATCCTATCTTAGAATAATGCTTTTAAATAATTGAAGGAAATGTTAAATTTCATTTAGAAGTTAGTGAAAACAAATATGTATTTTTTTCTATTCTAATGCACAGAGCTTCTGAATTCCATTCCTAAATTCATAAAGGAATCCAGGCTAAGAAACTGATTTAGAGCATCAATTCAAAGAGTGTATGGGTTTATCTTTCTTCTTCTTTTTGAGTATAAGTGTGTATATGGAATGGAGCAGAGGGGGATTGAGAGAACCTAGTAAACTGTGGCTCTGTCTATTGTGGTTTCTCAGTCTATATGGATTCATTGAACAATTCCTTCATTTTTCTCCTCATAGTTTTCTTCCTTTCTGACCCAGAAAGCAATATTTCAAATTTATTAAGTAAAAGAAGTTATTTCCCAGTTGGCATGGCATCCTATCCACCAGTGTAATGCTTTGAAAATAGTCCCATAATATCTTACATTCACAGAGCATATATGAATGTGTGTAGTTAGATTAGATAGGTAGACAGATAGAAAGATACTTAGCCAGACAGCCTCGTTTTTTCCTTTCATGATAGCCCCTAGAAGTCAAGATTGAAGGTAAAAAAAGTATTAGTTCCACATCCTTTATGAGGAAAATTAGTCCCAGGCAAGTTAAATTATTTGCCTACTAGTAATAAAATGAGTTAGTGGAAGAATTGGGACTCTCCAAGTTTCTATTCTCTTTACTAACTGATTCTCTACACCCATTCCTATTCCCTTCTCTGAGGGTACTGCAAAAAGAATCATAAGATCACTAATTTAGAATGAGTGTTCATTTAGTCCATCTCCTTAATGTTGCAGATGTGGAAACTGTGACTCAGAGAAATTAAAGGATTGATTATCCAGGGTCACACAGCTGTTAAATGGCAGAGTCAGGATTTAGTCATATACAGCTTTGTGATAGAGATTCTGACCTATGTCCCACATTATGGTTCATAACAGTTTTCTGTGATCAATAATTTTCTGGAAATGACTCTTGTTAAACACCACATATAAAAGGTCTGAGTGAATGAACTTGGGATCAAACACCATCATTGTAATTAGGAATATTTGTACCTGACACAAATATAACAACATAAATCACTCTCTGCTGAGCAAGGTCTTGCAGAGAAAGTCAGGTCAAGGTGGATCACTCTCCCCCCTCCCTGCCTTCCTGCTAAAATAAGCAAGTTTTTAAACTAATTCCTGTTGCTCTATAAGGTCTAAGCTTTCATCTTTCTTTGTTGTTCAAGGTTTAAAGAATTGGCATGGCCCTTTAAATTCTGCACTTTTGTACCAAGTTCTGACTACTCTAACCTAGTTATGTTTCTGATTAAATGTCATAGTACCAGGAAGAAAATGTTTTTTTTTTCCCTCATTTCCCTAAGTATCTACTTCTTTGGGCTTTTGCTTGTGCTTTCTTTCTATATTTTTTATTTATATTCATTCCTAAAAGGATTTCCTAAAATCACTCTATGGCAATTTTTGCCAGTATGACTCAATATCAACTTGCTTAACCTAGTTGCTGTTGCTGCTGCTGCTGTTGCTGTTATTCCTGTATATACGTTTTTAAGAATCGGATTCCCCAGGAATCAGATTTTGTTTGTGAGTTTCTCAAATGGAATGGGCATACTCATTTGGTGGTGTCAGGTACTCTTCTTAAGAGGAGATGAGAAGAAAGCTCTATGAGCTCACCCCTAGTCTGTCTCTTGAGGATACAGAGA
Source organism: Gracilinanus agilis (assembly GCF_016433145.1). Taxonomy (NCBI): domain Eukaryota; kingdom Metazoa; phylum Chordata; class Mammalia; order Didelphimorphia; family Didelphidae; genus Gracilinanus; species Gracilinanus agilis. Next base: position 597,211,629 of record NC_058131.1, read on the forward strand.
AGGAATATTCTGGCCAGCATTTATTTTCTAACTCTCTGGCCAACTCAGCTTTATATGTTTACATTTATATAGTATCTTTCCTCAGAGGAAACGATTTCACTGATGTAAAGGCAAAAGGTCACTTGAAATTTGAGTTACACTGAGTTACAATAAACTTCACACTGTCAGGAAGTTTGTTTTGAGACTTAGTAAACGTTCCTTTGTGAATTTCATCTCATTGCTCCTACTTAACAGACTATCCATGTATATACTTCTCTTAGTAATTCCATTTCTGTCCCTGTTTCTACATCCTTTAAATTCTCCCAGGCAGCAATCAGGTCTTCCCCCTGTGACCTTAATTACCACCTCATCAAACATACATATTTAGTACTTTTAATCTTTCCACAGAAATCAATTCCCTCTGTGTGCTATCCTTTTGTTTAACCCTTTTGCTATCCACTGATTCTCTCCTGCTACATTTCCACTATCTGATAGTACGTGGCTAGGAAATAATATATCACCTTATTAGTGACTCATAAAAAAGGACTTCTTCACCTCCAAGCTGTGTGATTTGATACCTCCAAATATGAACTCCCAAATTATATTAGCCTTTTCTTTTTTTTTTTTTTGCTACTATATTACATTGCTAGTCTAGATCCAGCTTGCTGCCTTCAACTCCCTTTTGACTATTCCTTTTAAGGTTGGCTCTTTGCTTTGAATATTTTCCTTCAAAGGAAGCTGTTGCATATTCCCTCAAGTTAAATCTCCTTTTATTATTTTAGATTCACATTACTACTGTCTCTAAGTCCCTTTGCATCTCTTCTCTATCTTTCTTGGCATTTGCACCCTTTCAATTTAATGTCACTGGAGAGTTTCATTCTGGTGCTGTCTTCTCTCTACTGGGGTCACGGACACAGTTATTAATAAGACTGAAGGTAACAACAATCCTTGAAGATTTGATTTGGCTAAGGACCTTCATATTTGTAAAGTAAAGATCTTTGAATTTCATTATTAAATGCCAGTCCATCCTGACCCCACTGCTAGTGATGTTAAATGCTGTGTGATTACTACCATTCCTTAAATATACAAAACGTTTATTTGTTATAAATTGTTAAGAGCTGAAAGGGACCTTACTCATTATTTTGTCTAAGGCCCTTATCTTATATACAAGGAACCTGTGCCTCAGAGATATGAAATGACTTGCCCAAGATCATACACACAACTTGTCAATGCCTAATCCAAAACTGGAACCAAGCTGTTTTAACTCTTAGAAAAGTATCCTTTATAGTTTAAAGAATGAATGCATGACACATTATGAAATGACTCCCTTTACTACTACTATTAGAATTACATTACTACTACATTACTATCTACATTAGAAAATGGAAATCTTTCATCCAAAAATTCCTTACCCAAATGAAGCTGAACCCTTCTAGTGAGGCAAGAGCTTCTATATGGGGGGAGGGGATAGAGGAGACACACTTTTGCCATGATTTTTTCATTGTCAGCTGTTTTAGGTATGTCTGACTCTTTTTGACCTTATCTGGGAGTTTCTCATCAAAGATCCTTCTCCAATTCATTTTACAGATAAGGAAACTGAGACAAACAGGGTTAAGTGACTTGCCCAGGGTCACACAGCTAAGTGCCCAAGGGCAGATGTGAACTCAGGTCTTCTGAAATCTAGGTACAAGCTCTATCCAATGCACCATAAAAGGTTTATGGCACACACTCTGTGATGGGAAATCCTTGTTAAGTGCTTTATAGAATTTTGAAAGATTTTCCCAGTTCTGGAATTGGTTCTCTTATATCTTCTTATTGTTGTCTATACTTTCTTCATCAATTAAAATAGTTTTACTATTAATAGTAATAGTAGTGGTGATGGTGGTAATAATAATGATGATAATAGTGGGAATAGTAGTAATGGTAATGTTGGTAGTAGTGGTGGTAGTAGTAGTAATAATAGTAGTGGACATAGTATTAGTAGCGGTGGTTGTAGTTGTAGCATATTGGAGGTGTTGGTAATAGTGGTAGTAGTAGTAGCAGTACTATTTCTTTTTTTTTGTTTTGTTTTGTTTTTGTTTTTTTTAAACCCTTAACTTTTTGTGTATTGGCTCTTTGGTGGAAGAGTGGTAAGGGTGGGCAATGGGGGTCAAGTGACTTGCCCAGGGTCACACAGCTGGGAAATGTCTGAGGCCAGATTTGAACCTAGGACCTCCCGTCTCTAGGCCTGACTCTCAATCCACTGAGCTACCCAGCTGCCCCCTAGCAGTACTATTTCTATAGCACTTTAAGGTTGAAAAGGCATTTTACCAATATTATTATTATTACATCCATTTACAGATGAGGAAAAGGAATCTGAGGGAGGTTAAGTAACTTCGCCTAGGACACACAGCTGGAAGTATATGAGAATGGATGGGTCTATTTAAGATAGAGGTGGGGCAAACTTATGTCTCTTCAGGGTACAAGAAGTTAGACTGTATTCTAACTAGAATCACTCATAGTCTTTTTTTAAAGTATCATTGTGATTATTAATATTAGAATTACAAATCTCAGATTTGAAATCCTAACTGTTGGTCTCCATGAAGAAAAAGATTCCTTCTACAATGTAGCCAACAAATGGGCATCGGGCTTTGCTTGAAGACATCTTTTAAATGGACTCCATTACTACCAAATGTAGGACATTCAAATTCTAAACTATTCTAATTATTAATTTTTTTGCATATCATCCCTGCAATTTCTACCATTATGCCAAGGTCTATTCCCTGGAGCCAAATCAAGAAAGACCAGTCCATTGTCCATAAGCTTTCCCTTCACATATTAAGGGCACTTTACATATCCTTCTTAACCCTCTCTTCTGTGGGTTAATTTCTCTAGTTCAACACTGGCGAAGAGTATCAAGTACTTGTGCCCAGACTACAATTTCAAGCTGCCCTTGCATTACCCCAAAGAGCAGAGGGATAAAGTGTGCACTTTGGGCAGCTGGAGAGAGAGACAGGGCATGCAAAAAATGTCCTGGGACACTGGGGAGAGACAAAAAGGAGCAGCTCTCTGAGAGCCAGCTCTACACGTGTGCCAATGCTTAGCCAAGGCTGCTCTAGTGTATTCAACCAGTTATCAAGAGCATAATGTTAAGGCCTCTTACCATTATGGTTAAGTGATTTCCTAAAGAAAAATAGAATCATTTTTACTATTAGATACTAGGAACTATGTTAATAGCATTAGGAGAGAGATGAGAGGAAGACGGATCCAGAAAGTCCAATCAAGGAATGACAGTACAGAAGCCAAATTAAGTATTGCATAAAATCCCAAGTACAGAGCAGACTGATTTGTAATTTATTCAGAATCAAATATCTACAAATACTAATGATTTCAAGCCATCACATCTATCTCTTTGGTGCTTAGTTGGGGGAGGGGGGATTCAGTGAGAGGGAAAGATTTGAGAATGTACAGGATAGCCAATAAAGTCAACATAGAATATTGGATAGCACTGGTCAGCCTTAAAGCAAGGGGTCAATCAATATACCTTTATTAAGTTTTTGTTATGGGCCAGACAGTATACTTAGGTTTTAGAGATACCACAATAAAAGTGAGATAATTCTTGTTCTCAAGGACCTTATATTCTCATAGGGAAGAAAATATATACACACATGTACATTCATATTCAAATATATAATCAACAAGTATTTATTAAGCACCTGCTGTATGCCAGGCACTGTGCTAATACTAGAGAAAACAAAAACAGAACAACAAAAAACAATAGACAATCTCTAGTCTCAAGAAGCACATTGCCTGATGGGAGAGAGTATGAAAGCAACTATGCATAAACAAGGTATAGATGGGATAATTTGGAAATGGACCAAGAATAGTGACATATAAACTTAGCAGAGCTGTCTATTACTCTGATCTTTCCACTGTGCCTTTTGGTGCTAGGTAATAAGATTTCTCTACCAAAAGCAGTCAATTCAAAAGCAGTCAGATACAAAGTAAACTGAAGGGATAGCAGTGGGGTTAAATGGGAGAGTACCAACAACTACAATCAGAAAAAGTTTCTTGAAGGAGATGGCAGTTGAGCTGAGCTTTGAATGGTGTTTGAGGTTTCAAGATCCAGAGATGGGTATAGACAGCATTTAAGGTCTATGGGACAGATTTTGGGAAAGCCAAATGCTCTGAATATGAAACAGGAAGCAAGGCAATTTGACTTGAGTGCAGAACTCATACTTTTCTTGGAAATATATGCTAGAGCCAAATTGTGAGGGATTTCAGATGTTAAATCAAGGAATTTGTAGTTTATTCTAAAGGTGGGAAGCCATCAAAGATTACTGAGCAGAAGAGTGACATTGACTAACTTACACTTTTAAGATGATCACTTAGCAGTCATATGGAGAACATTTTGGAGAAGGGAGAGATTTGTCTCAGGAAGACAAATGAAAGGATTGTTATATTAGAGTGAGGTCAGTAGAGTCAACCATTCATTCATATGATACCACTTAAAGCAGTTCTCACCTGCTTAAAGTGAGAATATCTTTCTTTTGAAACAATTATTAGGGGCATTAAACTGGCAGTGAGAAGTTCCTTAAAGCCATTGGACAATGTTTTATAAATGTGTGTGTGTGTGTGTGTGTGTGTGTGTGTGTGTGTGTGTGTGTGTGTGTTGGGATGGTTGTTATTATGGCAGAAGATAACAAAGTTACACTTTGCCTTCCAATTAAAAGAAAATTTCTTATATAGAGAAGATTGCATTTTAATATATAGTAACAAAGAAGATGATTTTTTAAAATCTAAAATTAATAATCATCGTTGAAACCAAGGAGTTGGGGCACTTATTCCTTTCTATTCTCTACCAAGGGGTCGCTTTATTTCAGAAACATTATGATCCAGACAGGTTCGGTTCTAGGGAAACTTGTCCTCAAAAAACAGGAGTTGATCTCCCCTTTCTCTCCGTCTTTGACTCATTTTATTCCCAGTCCTAGTGCCCAGAGGAAAAATTACATATAAATTAGATTTTGCTTCATGGCTAGGGTCTTTTCAAAACAGAGGAAATTGAAAGGTAGTCACTATCAAATATGAATTTCACATAGGAAAGTTATTTCCTATATACAGAAGAAATGATGAACATAGAATACAAGTGAGCATTTGATAAATTTTACCTAAATAAGCAGAGGTGTTCATTGCCATCATAATTTTCTAGGAAGTTGATCTTTAAATCCATCTAAGCATGGAATAATTTATAAGTCTGCTGATTAGTCATTTTACCTTTAACCCAAGCTCTCAAATAACCAGGTATCACTGAATTCATATCTCTGGCATATCTGGTTATGTTAGCTCTGATAAACAGAACAGGAAGGGAGGAAAGGAGAGCAAGAGAGAAGGGAAGAGAAGAGGAGGGAAAAGGAGGGGAGAGAGAGAGAGAGAGAGAGGGATAGAGAGAGAGAGAGAACAACTGAGTAATCTGTTCTTTGATCATTGGGACCAATAAGGGGATGCTTCATCTTCCCCAAACATAAGCCCTTTGAAACTTGTAATGTAGTATTTTTAACCTTGCCATGTTGGCTCTGGGCAAACCTGTCAGTTGCCCAGGATGGAATGTTGAAGGTGGCATGAGCCACAACTGCCAGTGAACCAAGAGTATAAAAAGCCCTGGAGACCCAGGGCGGGGTTCTGTTTTCCCCTGACTTCACCCTGATCACTCACTTGCCCCTTAACCCCCATTAGTCCCCTGGTGGCGGGAGTGAGAACGTGGGTAGCTTAGGCCTAGAATAGGGTAGGGTTTTAGAACCTAATCTTCTAGAGAAATTCAATAATATAATTATCATCACTGGCAAGATTTAGTCCAAGAACAACTTTATTTATCAACCAGAGACCGCATCCCTCTGACCCGGGGCTACCTGCCCTGAGTCAGCAAAGACCATCCAAACAGGATCTCTACCAACTTTAGTCAGACAATCTTTCACCATCAGATCTCAGTATTTCATGACCCTCTTACCACTGCCTTGTTCCCTTACTCATTTATCAATAAAATCCTTAGCTTAACCAGAGAATTCTGTGGATATTTGCCTACCATAACAGGCCAAGGAAAACAGGCAATAGGAAAGGATTCTGAGGAGTTTGGGTTGGAACAAACTCCTTTGCTGAGGGGCAGGAGGTTCAACATCCACTTACTGCCAGCCTGCCATTAACCAATAGGGAGCTGCTTCCTTAGCAGGGAGGGGCCGGTTACCAGATATCTTAAAGGAGCCTGGTGGCAAGCAGTGAGGTTTCTCTGGACACTCAGTTGCCTGGGTTGGATCCTTGTTACATTAATAAACAAGTTTCAAGCCCAGCTGGTGTACAAACACTCCATCCTTACAATCAGCACTATCCTCCTGCTAACCTTAATACCAGCTTAAGACCCTTGTAACCCACCTATTAATTACACACTAAGTCACACAAAACCTGAAGCAGTAGGCCTTAGTATCCCTAAATATCAACTACCTATAGCTCTGAGTCATAGTCACAAACTTGATCAAATATATCCAGGGGATCTTTATGCATTCTCTGTGAAATTTCTATAATGATAGTGTAAGGAAAACTTTCCAAAATTTTGAAGTTTTCATACTCATTGACTAACACATATAATTTTGGAGGTATATATGTATATGTGGTCAGATGATTTTGATTTGGAAGAAATAGTAGAAATCAACCAGGTAGAATAAGGAAGAAGAGAAGCAAAAAGCTAGTTAATCTACAAAATGGAAATAATTAGCTTCTGAATAATTATTGGTTACATATATCTCTATCTAGAGATTTATGTAGTCCCTGCTGTTAATAATATTGATAATCACATTTAGATGGTGTTTTGAGGTTTGTAAGTTATTTAACATATATCATCTCATTTTTGACTCATAATAGCCTATGAGTAGGCATTATTATCATCTCCGCTTTACAGATTTAGAAAATTGAAGGACTATGTGACTTTCTTAGGGTCACAGGGTGAGTAATATCTGATGCAGAATTCAAACTCAAGTCTTACTAACTCCAGGTTTTTTTCTCTATCCAACAAAACAACTAGCTGCCCCATGTGTATAGTGCCTTAGTGTTTTTTATATTTAAATTTTCTATTCCTTATGAACATAATAAGCACCAATAAACAGGAAGATTATAATATATTAAAAGAAAAAGATTACTTATGAGTTACTATTATAACTGAGTTACTATTGACATCATTTTCCCAAGTATACCTTGAATTTAACGTGTAACAAACCATACTCAACTTGTCTATGTCTCCTCCTGAACTTAATTTTATCATTTCCATGTGGTTGCTTTAAGATTCTGCAGAGTTCTTTCTTCCATATGAGTATTTCCACACCCCCCATTTTACAGGTTAAAAAAAAGCAACTCAGGTACAGAGATTTTAAAGTGACTTCTTTATCATGAAATAGCTAGTAAGCACTGGAATTTTCAAATAGCTCATTTGAATTGGCATTAGGAAAGCACCTTTCCCCCATTTTCCCTCCCATACTATTATTAACTCTCTTTGTTTTCATCAAGGAAAACATAGCTGTGATAAACTGAACTGACCACAGGATGTCATAGCTGCCCCAGAGACTCCATGAAACACATAAACATAAAGTTTATCAAAAAGGCCAGTCTCAATTACCATGCTTTGTCAGGCCCCCAAATGACACTGCAAAGGCAGCAGAGTTTCAGTTGTGATTATGTAGAAGTCTTCAGGCTATCCACATTAGTGCCCTAGACTTGTTAAATTTCTACTAAAGAATATTTTGAAATTTGATTTTCACAGAGTAGCCTTATGCTGTGCTGTGATTTGGAGGATTAAAATTCTCTGGAGTCTATATCTATTTTTTTAATGTATTTTAAAATAAAACCTAGCCATATATACCCTATGCCAAGTATATTATTGTAAAAGAATGTATATACTGTGTTGGAACATTCTTTTCTGTTACCATCAAGTATGTATTTGATTGTGTTTAGCTTTAGATCCTGGGCAGTATATCATCCTCCCTTGAGGGAATTCTGGAGTTATCTTAAGGGTCCATAGATTAAGAATTTTTAAAAGCACTTTTATGGAAAGAGATTGTGAGTGATCTAGACCAGGAAATTCGGTCTTGAGAAGAAAGTAATGTAAGGATCATCATGATTTCAGATGGACTGAAAGGATGACAGCAATAAAAGATGTCCCCAGAAATCAGATACTACATGATGAGACTAACCGAGCCTTTGAACATAACAAACTGCACTATGGGGGTTGGATCCTCTATCCCCTTTGGTCCTCTCCTTGCACCAATATTTTATTTTGATTGTAAAACCCTTTTGCCAAAAAGGCATATGCTCTCTAATGGTTCCTCGTCAATGCATCTGTCAATTATTTTTGATATGCTAAGAAACATGCAAACATAGTTAGACTCTCTCTGAAATGTATAATACCTTGGGGCCCTCATGTATCCTGATGAGACAGTCCTGAAATGTATAGATATTATATATGGAATGATTCATTGACTATCATATCTCCCAGTGAATTGGAGGGGGGATTATGAAAATTTAACACTAGCTTGTCAAGACAACTTTGCATTTTAAAGCATAAGCTCTTACTTGTGAATCTCTTAATCATACTTATCTGAGATGATGGGTGGAGTACTCCCTATAATGCTGGGAAACTTGATGTTGATGCTGTGTGGCTGTTGTAAGTACTGTATGGTATGGTGACTCCAGGCATGGAAAACCCCTCTGTGATCTGGATCAAGTTTGGAGCCTACTAAATCCAAGGGGCTCACAAGAAGTACAAAATTCTGGCACAGAGTAGGGACTATAAATTTTTAGCTATTACTATTATTTTTATTGACTTGTCACACTAATCTTCTTCATTTATTCTAGACGTATATCAAACCAGAATGCTCAACCTTCCTTTAAAACTATTTATATTATTGGGGGGAGATGGGTGGCTCAGTGGTTTGAGAACCAGACCTAGAGACAGGAGGTCCTAGGTTCAAATTTGTCCTCAGACACTTCCTAGCTTTGTGACCTTGGGTGAGTCACTTAACCCCCACTTCCTAGCCCTTAACACTCTTCTGCCTTGAAGCCAATACACAGTATTGACTCCATGATGGAAGGTAAGAGTTTTAAAAAAACAAAACAAAACAAAAAACAACTATCTATACTATCAAATCTAGTTCTTTTTTTTTCATGGTATTCTGTATATTGGTAGTATCACTATATTAATCTCTACCTGGTGAAATTCTGCTCCACTATCACTGCCTAGGGCAAATGCCATCACTTTGAGGAAACTGAAACTCTCTAGTAACAGAAGATGAAAATTTCCCATCAATGCCTTTCCTGAACCTTGAGCTAAAAGGATCTCTTCCACCTCTAAACTTTTATAGTGCTTTCTAAGTCTGTCCTGTTGTTATCATATTCCATTTTGTATGGTAGATGATTATATATTTTAAAAAATAATATTTTATTGAAAATTGAAATATTACCAATTATATAATAACATAGTAAAGCAAAAGAACTTACCTATATGCCAAAAATATTTATTGTCTGTGGATAAGATACCTACACCTTATCTAAATTATTATCTTAACCCTGCTGTCTTAGATCAAATGTACTTCACTAACACTTGCCCAAGTACTTGGTCATCATTTCTTCTTTCCTGTCTTTAAACAGGGAGTGTTTTATCATTTGAATAATAAACCCTTCCAGGTACATGGAAAATATTCATCCAAGAGCCTCTTTTCTTTGGTTAATTGCTTCTTCCTCTATTCCTTCTTTTTCTGGAAAAGTTATTATTTATCTTGAGTACCTTTTTACATATTTTTGCAAAATGCTTCTTATTTGCTCCATACCCCATTGTTGCTGTGGTTTAGTTACTTTCAGTCATATCCAGCTTTTTGTGACCCTTTTGTGGGTTTTCTTGGCAGAGATACTGGAGTTATATGCAATTTTCTTTTCCAGTTCATTTTACAGATAAGGAACTGAGGTAAGCAGGGTTAGATGACTTGCCAGGGTCACACAGCTACTGTATGTCTGAAGCCATATTTGAACACAGGATGATGGCATCTTCCAGACTACAGACCTGGTACTTTATCTACTGTGCCTACTAGCTACTCCAGTGTTTTTGCTCTTTCTTTGTATCCAGGCCTACTTTTTTATTTGATTTAGCTACCTAGCTGCCTAATTGGGTCTGAACAGCTACCAAAAAAAAATTCCATACCCTAAAAGTCTGTAACTTCTCTTAAGCTTGCCAATGAATTTATTTTTTTACTCAAACTATTTGACACCTCCCTTCTAGACATTGGATCCAAATGGTGGGTGAGCTCTCCAAGAATAGAGTTTGAGAAATTTCTCATCCATGCCTTTCCTAAACCATTCAGGTAAAAGATCTCTTCACCTCAAAACTCTCAAAGCATTTTCCAAGTCTGCCATGTCATTAACATATTCCCTTTTGTATGGTGGATAATTATACACTTTAAGAAAATAATCATATTTTCCCTTATTACATGGAAAAACAATTTTTAACATTCTTTTATTTTTAAGTTTTGAGTTCCAAATTCTCTCCCTTCTACTGACCATCTATTTTTCCCTCCCTCCCTTCTTTTCCCCCTCCCTAAGATGGTAAGTAATCTGATATAGCTAATTATACATTTAAGAAATATCTTTTATTGAATTTTCAGTTTTTTAAGAACAATATTCATTGTACACTCTCTTTCCAGTACCTAATACTTCAATTAAATGTAATGAATGCTTAATTAAGTATGCATCAAATTGAATGAATTCAAATAATTTCAATCACTTTTTGGTTAAAATTCCATTGTTTAGTTAAAGATCATTAAGGTCAATATTTTTAGTTTTAGTAGGTTTACTGGGCTTCCAGCTTTATCTCTTCCTGTCTAGTATTACAAATGTTATCTTTAATTCCGTAGACACTTGTGGGGAAGGGTCAAATATCAGATTCTGTGTCAAATACTCAAAGTATGAAGGGATGCTCTGCCTGAAATTTAAGGAAGAAGAGAAATGAACAGTATTCAATCACCTTAACTCACCTACACATGAGGGCTAAGTTAAATAAGAAATATGAATCATTAGATCTTTAGGAGGTCTTCACAGCTGCTTAATCAGAACCTTTTATGTTGGATGGGAATAGCTGTGTGCCTGATTAACCTAACAAAGAGCTAGAAATATATTCATTGGTTGTACGACATTTTAGCCAGAGCTGGTTTATTCTAAAAGAGCTGTGACCAATCCCTAAGGATTGGTGGTGTCAGTGGCAGTTATAGCAAGAAGCAAACGGCAATGGCGATGAAGGCAAAAGATGTTGAGAATCAACATAGAGGTGAAAAGTTTCTTGTAGAGTTCTTGTATTAAGGCATGACCTTTATCTTCATTTCTATTATGAGTTATGTGGATAATTCAGGTCTAGGGAAAGGGGTTGACTTTCATTTCTCTGAATCATTCCATGTTGGGTGGGTGGAACTCTTAAGTCAGGGTGACATTAACAGTCTGCATAAGGGGGCAGCTGGGTAGCTCAGTGGATTGAGAGCCAGGCCTAGAGATGGGAGGTCCTAGGTTCCAATCTGGCCTCAGACACTTCCTAGCTGTGTGACCCTGGGCATGTCACTTAACCCCCATTGCCTAGCCCTTACCACTCTTCTGCCTTAGAACCAATACAAAGTATTGAATCTAAGATGGAAGGTAAGGGTTAAAAAAACATAATAGAATAGTCTGGAGTGATCTATAGGTCCTTGGGGAAGAGTGGAACTTTTTTCTTGATTATCTATAGACATAAGTCTCTTCTGTAATCTTTGTTATATGTGATAAACATTTTCTTTGTTCTATTGCTTATTATTTTGGTGTTTGCAAGGGACTTTAGGACACTAGACAATAGTTAGTATTCAGTCAAATGCAGATGTTACCAGGGAAAATCCTTGGTGAGTAGAAAACAATCTGGAGTTATTACTTTTTGTTTCAAGTCCTATCTTTGTTGCTTCTGCCATATAACCACCAAAAGTGATTCTCCTAAAGGTAAATCTGACCTATTCTCTTATTCAATAAACTCTACTGGTCCCCTCTTATCTCCAGATATAAATTCCTTTGTTTGGTATTTTGAAGCCCTTTCTTTCTGTTTTCTCTAAAAATCTACTTGACTCTATTCTCTGTACAATTTAGTTATACTATACCTCATACATGATACTATATCTCTAATCTTTGTGTATTTGCATTGCAAGTCCACTATATCTAGAATACTCCCCCTCTTCATCTTCTTTTTGAAACTCTGTTTTCCTTCAAGATGGTTCAGGTGTTACCTTTGATGAGAGGCTTTCCTGATTCTCACAGATGCTAGGGTCTTTTCCAAAGTCACCATGTATCTGATTTGTATGGCTTATATCATTCAATAAATGTATATATTGTCACCTTTATTAGAATGTAAGATCTTTAAGGCATTGACTATCTTTTATCTTTGTATCTCCTAGGGCTTAACAGGGTATTAGACAAAGAAAAGACACTAAATAAGAGTTCCTTGATTAATTATGCAAGTTACTTAACTTCTTAGTGTCCACAGGGAATTTTCAAGGACTGTGTGCTTCAGACTAATTTTTGATCTACATTTGTGGAGGGAGTTTACAGACTGGGAGTTCTGCCACACCAGTGAAATCACAGTCCCCAACCTCCACCCCTTTCCAAATAGAGAAAAAGAGAATAGCAAAACAGATTTGACCTTGAGATAAGTCAACCTATCTTTGTGAAACAGCAGGCAGTGTTTCATCTCCATGCAGAGATTCAGGAGGTATAGCCAACCAGAGCTATGCAGAGATTCTCTAGTGGTAGTAAAAAGAGGTATTAGAGCTGAGATAGGAAAAAGAAGAGAATGAGGGATAAATAGAGAAAAGGTGAGACAAGAAAGAGAGACTGAGAGACAGAAGGAGTTAATGAGAGGAGGCAGAGGCAGAGTGTCAATTTTTTCAACTTATAGGAATCTCTAACACCAGATATCTGGGTTTTATATAATTCATCCTAATCCAGGCATCCAAACCTAACCAGATGTAAACACAGACAAAGTAGAAATGTCTCTGCATCATTTACAAATGCTTATTTGTTTCTATTAAGAATCAGAAAGAGTATGGAGATAGGTAATAACCAGCATGGTCCAGCGTAAAAAAGGTTTAATTTTTATGATTGCATTTAGTCATTTTTATTGTGCTGGGTTCCCAGCTCAGTGCTGAATAAATCCACATTACAATGAAATGAATGCCCAGGAAACTGAGAATAGGGAGTGAGGGTATGGGGAGGAATCACTTCTGTAGTTTCCTTTCTGTATTTATGGTAGTTTGACAGATATTACATTTGCTTCCTTTCAGACCCTAATCAATTCATTGCCAAAAAGAAAAAAAATCTGAGGAAGAACAATTTGCATCAGGATCCTGCTTATTACCCTTCTGTTAGAACTCTCATTAACAGTACTAATTAGCATTACATTAATAAATACATGAACAGGATTTGTGGTTGCTTTGGCAGTTGCTTGTAGGTGACATAAGAGAGTGCTTATATTTACTGACAAAAATCAGTGTCTTATTTCATAGTTTTCTAAAGAGGTCAGAGGGACATTCATATAAGGACCTTAAAATTTAGCCAGTGAATAGTTTATGTGGATGTATATTGAGGAAAATTAATATTAATGGTGTTATCATATGATTATTAATATTAAAATATAATATTCTATTTTATGAACCCCCACTTTATATTATAGTCTAGTTTTTAGAAAGACCTCTCCCATTCTATCTGAGGAATGTCATCACATGTCTGCCCCTTTCAAGACCTGGGCTGGGTCTCTCTCTTTATTCTGTAAACAGAAGCCAAACTGAATTATTCTAGAAAGGGTCACTGTTGAGTCTTTGCTTTTCCAATTGAAAGTTTGGGTCAACCTGGCTCATGAAGAAGAAATTGATCCTGAATTAAGTGGTTTTTCTTGCTCAGATTACTAGACAGGTAAAACTTTATGACCAGGCTTTCTTTGTTGTTCAGGTAATTTCCCTCCTCAAAGATGAAATAATTGGGAGAAATTGAGAGCTCTTAATCTACCTCCTCATTAAATGTCTACCAATCAGGGATTGCCTTTCTCTTATCAGTAATTTGCTGGGATGTTTTCCTCCTGTCTTTGATCTCAGAAAGATCACTGATCATCAATTTATTGTTTGCTGAACTAAACTCATAAAGTGATAAAACATACCTAGAACTTTATCACTCAGAATTTTATTTGTGACATGATTTGTATGGTCTTATTTTGTGTATAAGGAAGGTAATATGCAAATCTCTATGCTGAGAGAATCTTTGGGAGCATTGGGTAAAAACTGAAAAAAATAATTATAAGTATAAACTTCCTAACAGCAATCTAAAAAGAAGAAGGGGCTATTGCAAGTTATGGTGGATTCTCTCTCAATGCAAGTCTTTGAGCAATGTTGGATTATCACTTCCTAGTTTTGTTAGAGAAGAGACAATTTCTACCATACAGGAGACTAGAAGGCTAATATGTCCTCTTCAAACTCTGAAAAAGTCTATGATTCATATTCAGGGAGGTACCTGGGTATGAGAGAATGAAAGAATAATTATTCTCGTTATTTTAAGAACTAGTACTGGCCAACAAGTTTTAGCAATTAACAGATAATACTACTCTTTCGATATTTTAAGGAAGGAAAAAGAATGAATTGAGTTTGCCAACAGTGAGCAAAGAAAGAGTTTACAAAGGGAGACTTTCTGCATGTACAGAACTATAAGGACATGTTCTGGAGTATAGGGAATGGATAAGAAGGGCCACAGTGAGACAATTGGGGACCTTGGTTCCTATCCCTCAAGGTGTTTGGAGAGATAACTTCCTGTGTGACTTGAGCCTAGTGGGAGTTAGCCTGTCTGTTCCCTGGGAGTGGAAATTTCCTGATATCCAACTATCTTGTTATCCTGAGATCTCTGGAATCCTGAGAGAAGATATCTGCCCTGCCTTGTCCTTACCTGTGTTCTAGCCTGTCCAGAGAGATTTTATCCAGCTGCTGTGTGATCTCTGTCAAGCCAGCCATCTAAGAAAGATCAGACAGCCTGAAGCCATCTTGGGCCCAGCTCAGAAGGGTTTGATCCCTAATATAAAGGGATCAGCTGACTACCTGGAGTGACTATTTAATGTGCTCAACAGAGTAACTGGAAAGATTAGAAGCACAGTTAGGGAGTTAGTGGGTTTTCATAGCTAATTCAGTGTAGTCAAGTTAGTGTGAAGAAAATGAAGAAGGTCTCTTATGAGACCCATAGAACTGAGAATTGATTAGCTAGAACCTTAGAACGAGAGAATCCTATTTCCTTAATCCTGCCCTTCATATTATCTTATTTCCAAATAAACCCCTGTCCTGGTTTTACAAAAATCTGTCTGGTAGTCTGAACATCACACTGGTTGCTGAGAAGCAGGCTCATAGATAGGCCTCCTTCAGAAGAGGTACTGAGGAATCCACTCAACCTTGGTATTTCACAGTAAACAACAACTAGCAGTCAGATAACTTACATATTTTAATATGTAAAGAAAAATAAGAAGAATTCTTATAAGAAATGAACTTCTGTCATATATAAATTTTTAAAGTGTATAAGAAGTTTTCAAATTATTAAAATAAATATGACATAGTATTAATAAACTAGAGGTATAGAATGAGATATGCATCTTTAGGCATGACCACTATGATGACTTATTTAGCTTGACTACATTATTGTTGCAAGGGAGATATTCCTTGAGCTGAAGCCAGGGTGGGGCTAGGAGGGGGTTGTTAATGATTTCTTGTAGTAATAAAAAAGTAAAAAAGCAAAAGAAAAACAAATGTCAATCTGTTCAAAGTAAGAGTAGGAAGAATGATTTGTACTAAAATTATACAAAAGGAGAAAATAGTTCAGGCAAAATGGGAAACTCATTTATTTTTTTATTAATTTTTATTTTTTTAGAAAAGTTATTATGGTTACATGATTCATGTTCTTACTTTTCCCTTCACCCCCCTAACCTTCCCCACCCCCCATAGCCGATGCGCATTTCCCCAGGTTTTAACATGTGTTATCAATCAAGACTTATTTCCAAATTGTTGATATTGCATTGGTGTGGTAGTTTTGGGTCTGCATCTACAATCATGTGCGCCTCAACCCATGTGTTCAAGCAGTTGCTTTTCTTCAGTGTTTCCTCCCCTGTAGTTCTTCCTCTGAATGTTGGATGGGTTCTTTTCCATAAGTCCCTCAGAATTGTTATGGATCATTGCTTTGCTTCTAGTACAGAGGTCCATTATATTCTATTTTACCACAGTGTACAATGTTCTTTTGGCTCATCTCCTTTCACTCTGCATCAGTTCCTGGAGGTCTTTCCAGTTCATATGGAATTCCTCCAGTTTATTATTCCTTTTAGCTCAATAATATTCCATCACCAGCATATAGAACAGTTTGTTCAGTTCAATAGAAGGGCATACCCTTGTTTTCCATTTTTTTGCCACCACGAAAATCTCGGCTATAAATATTTTCGTACAAGTCTGTTTATCTATGATCTCTTTGGGGGTACAAACCCAACAATGTTATGGCTGGATCAAAAGGCAGGCAATCTTTTATAGCCCTTTGAGAGTAGTTCCAAATTGCCATCCAGAATGGTTGGATTAGTTCACAGCTCTACCAGGAATGCATTAATGTCCCAATTCCGCCATATCCCCTCCAACATTCATTAGTCTCCCCTACTATCATTTAGCCAATCTGCTAGGTGTGAGGTGATACCTCAGTGTTGTTTTAATTTGCATTTCTCTAATTATTAGAGATTTAGAGCACTTTGTCATGTGCTTATTGATAGTTTTGATTTCTTTATCTGAAAATTGCCTATTCATGTCCCTTGCCCATTTATCAAATGGGGAATGGCTTGATTTTTTTATACAATTTATTTAACTCCTTGTATATTTGAGTAAGTAGACCCCTGTCAGAGTTTTTTGTTATAAAGATTTTTTCCCAATTTGTTGTTTCCCTTCTGATTTTGACTACATTGTTTTTGTTTGTACGAAAGCTTTTTAGCTTAATATAACTCCCTTTCCCCCAAATCTAGCAATACAGATACATAGAGAACTCTCTAAGCAATGGGAAAAGGGTGGGGGAAGAAGGAATATGAAAGGGAAGACATAGAAATGGACAGAGAAAGTGACAAAAAGACAGAAGAATACTGAAGTATAAGCAAGCAAGAGCAGAGGATAAATATATCTAGTATAGCCTTATTTTAAAAAAAAAAAAGCATATTTCTGGCCAAGAACTGGAGTCAAGCCCCACAGCTCCCATATGCCTACTTCAACAAAACCCTGAATTTTATATAATATCCAACCCAATGAGGACCTTCAGTGAATAGCATTTTCTATCCCAAACTTCACAAAGGGTCAGCTATAAGCTTAGGGATCAATAGAAAAAGTAATCTTTCTAGGAAGCTGAGCATCTAACTTGAAATAGAATACATGGAACTTGCTAAGTTCTGTGTTGAGAGGTAAGTAAGATAGCTTACATGATAAAGTCCCAGAGTGAGGACCTTGAAAGTCTTGGGGTAAATTGTATGGTGCTAATTAGTCTACAATAGAGTTATTCAGTACTTCTTAAGACTAGGACAGCCCAGATTCAAAGACTCTATGGTCCTTAACATGTAGCCCTGACACCCAAGAGAGATTCTTGAAAATCACTATTTTTGAACCTGTAAGAACTAAGAGACTAGGGAAGAGGAGAGAACAGCAGAAAGTCAATTTAAGAATCCGGGAGGCACAGAGCAAGATTAAGTAAGGTCCCACCCAAAAGTAAAGGATGGGTTAGATCTGGCCCTACCTCAACCCTCCAATTAAGGAACTAAAGCTGGAAAGACAAATAATCCAAACTCCATAAAATTTCTAGCAGAGACTCAGGAAAAGAATAAAAAGTATTTTCACATTAATTACATCACTGACTAGAAGAAATGAAAGAGGAATTAAAAAAAACACTTGAGAAAAGAATTGGAAGCATAATATATAGCTTAGAAGAGGAAGCATTAAAACTTATGCAAGAAATGGATTACTTGAAAACTAAAATAGATCAAACAGAAATCAATATGTTTGCTAAAGGGCAAAAACAAGATAAAAAATCAAAGAAAACATAAAATATCTATTATCAAATACAAGAGACTTGGAAAACAGTTCAAAGAGAAAGAATGTAAGAATCATTGGTATCCTTGAAAACCATGACTTAAAAAAGAAAAAGCCTATCTAGGATATTACAAGAAATCTTAAATGACATTGCCCATAAAGATTGGAACTGGAGGTAAGGAAAATAATCCTAAGCTAAATTTACAAGCTTTATTCCTTCCAAAAAAAAGTCCACTGTTAATAGAATATAAAATAAATTCATTTATCTAAGGAATATAAAGTTTCAGAAGACTGGAAAAAGAATAAAGGACCAGATTGTGAAGGACTTTTAAAAACTTAATAGAGAATTTTCCGTTTGATCCTGGAGTATTAGGGTACTACTGGAGTATATGTGTATAAGATAGGAAAAAGCTGTCCTGGGACCAGATTTGGCTTCATCATCTATGATGAAGCTTTCTTCCCTCTGCCCTCCACTCCTAGTAAACATACATTTAGGACAAATTCACTCTTACATCCAATTGGCTACAGCTTCTCTGACCTGACTTCCTGGTCGATTAGGAACATAAAATGTCTCAACCACATGGAATTTTTGCTTTCAGATTTCACAGGTACTGAAGATCATTCAAGATGTGTCTCCAAATGGGGATAAAAGGGACTGAGTATAGAGTGTAGGTTCTAGGATAATCTAGTTGCATATTTTTGCAGTGTTAGTATAAAATGGGCATTTTGGTGGTAGACTAGATAGAATATCAAACCTGAAGTCAAGAATACTCATCTTTCTGAATTCAAATCTGGTCTCAGACACTTACGAGCTGTGGGACCCTGGGCAAATGATTTAAGTCTATTTGCCACAGTTTCCACATCTATAAAATGAACTGGAGAAGGAAATGGCAAACCATTCTGATATTTTTGCCAAGAAAAACTCTAAGTAGGATTACAAAGCGTTGGACATAACTGAAATGAACACACAAAAACAATAAAAGTATGAAGTAATTCTCCTTTGTAAAATACCCAATTTCTGTCAATTATTTAATATTCATTTTATGATATTTGCAATACATGTTCTCTTTCTAATTTCATTCCTCTCCCATCCCCAAGAAAGCAGATAATATAACATAGGTTAGGCATATATTATCATATCTTACATAATTCCATGTTTATCATGTTGTGAAAGAAAACACATATTGCTTACACTGGGCAAAAATTCATGGAGTAAATTAGATAAAGAATGGTATGTTTCAATTTGCATTCAGACTCTATTTGTTCTTTTTATGGCAATAGATATCCTTTTTTTTGGTCATTAGTCTCTGGATTCTTGCCTTGATGATAATAGTTGTCATTCACATTTGATTATCATACTTTATTATTTTTACTGTGTGCCATGTTCTCCTTGTTCTGCTCATTTCACTTTGCATTACTTCATATATGTCTTTCCAGGATATTTTTTTTTGTGATCATGTCATATGTCATTTATTTTGGCATGGTAGTATCCAATTACGAGCATATACCACAACTTGTTCAGTCATTCCCCTGATGGGACATCCCTTCAGTTTCCAGTTCTTTGCCATCTCAAAAAGAACAGTTATAAATATTTTTGTTCAGGTGGGTTTTTCCTTCCTTCTTTAATCTCTTTGGGATACAAATCTAGTAGTGATATTGCTGGGTCAAAGGGTATGCACAGTTTGATGGCACTTTGGTCATGGTTTTAGAATGATTGTACCAGTTCACAGCTCCACCAGCAGTATATCAGTGTCTCAATTTTTCCACATTTTCCTCACCTCCAGCATTTATCACCTTCTACTTTTCACATATCAGATAGTCTGGTGTGTGTGTGTGTGTGTGTGTGTGTGTGTGTGTGTGTGTGTGTGAGGTAGTACCTCAGATTTGTCTTAATTTACATTTCTCTAATCAGTAGTGACTTGAAACATTTTTTCATATGGCTAAAGATAGTTTTAATTTCCCCCATCTGAGAACTGCTTGTACATATCTTTTGACCATTTGTCAGTTGAGAAATGTCCAATTTCTTTTGATTGCTTCATTTTGTTCCTTCATCAGACCTGAACTTAGGAGATGCTGTCATTGGAGCTAAGCCTCCAACAGTGTAACAAAGTCATGCATATGCTTTGAAGATTGTTTTAAAGAGTATTGAGTGAGTTAAGGAATAAAAAAGAAGGTAAAAAGAGGAATATAGTAATAGATTCTCCCTTCTCCTATTGAAGCTCTTTAAACATATGAAATATGTCATAGTGTGGATTTTTTTGAATATGGGTCATCAACTGAGTTCCCTTTATAGTCTAAATTCTATGATTCTTCTAAAAAAAGTATCTACCTGATATGTATTTAATAATTCCACTATCCTGACCCATGAAAAGTCTATGATCTATTTTACACAAGCCTATTTTGTTGTGATTTCTTATCACTTTCTGTATTTGTGAATTTTAACTAATTTCATGTGTTCATAAATATGAAGAGTAAAGAAGGAAGGGGGAAATCAATGTTTGGGATAGCCTTGATCTCAATCTGAAAACTAATATGCAGGCTTTACCATTAGCCCTATTAATTGCTTTTATTTCTACCCAGAAACAGGAAAAGATCCAGACAAGTGAGCATTAGAATGGAGTTTTTAGAAATTAAGCATATGAGAATCTATCACTTAAGGCACTAAAACTTTTGGATAATATAATTTTGTGAACTGAGGAAATCTTAAAGACTAAGAAGGACTGAGCATTTTCGATAGTATATTTGTGATACAATTGTTGTAGATGAAAATATTTAAATTATTTATAAATCATTTTAAGGTATGCTTGCAAACTGTTATTATTTATTGTTATTGATGATAATGCTATTGGTTACAACCTATTATTTCATTGCTATAGGGAACTTGGGTGGCTGTGAACAGTGAAAATGCTTTGTCGCAGCTGAGTTTGGATATCAGTTTTGAAATTATGAGTTGTATGACCATCAAAAATTTACTTGACTTTTTTTGAAATTAAGTTCTCTTATCCACGCAGAAAGGTTAACAATACAGGCTGTCCTAAAATTCTTCATTTACTTTTAGCTTTAATAACTTCGGAAGAATAAATGCTGATGATTTATTATTTTTTTAAAAAGCAAAATTTGAAAGTTGAAGTATTATCTGTGTTGTTGTGAAAGGGAAGCTGTGGTAAGATACTTTGTTGTTCACAAACATATCTTTCAGTTCTCCTCTCAGAAGGAAAGCCATGAATGACTTCTCTTCACCAGGCCAATTTGCACTTTATTTGGAACTTATAAATTTATAAAAATCTATTTATTTATAAGTAAAAGACTTAGGTACAAGGTTTAATAACAAGGAAACCTTACCAATAAAAGGGGAACTGACTTCTCACCTACCTTCTATATATGTCTCACGACAGAGCCTTTGGTTCTTCCAGGACACTAAAAAGTGCCTAGCACTTACTAAAAAAAAACCCCAAATGCTATCTGACTATTATCTAACTAAAATCCTTATTCAAACAAGTTAATTTGATAAAGATATCGCCAAGTACATATAGATTTAATCGGTCAAGATGGCAGCTGCTAATTGACAATAAGGTAACTCTGGTATGGTCCAGAGTCCAGGCAAATGGCGTCCATCTTTCTCCAAAACTATTCTCCAGCAAAACAAATCTATCAGGTTCTTCTCAGAGATGACTTCTCTCAGTCAGGAAAGTAGAAAACCTCCTCAGATGGTTTTCAGAGTTCTCTCTTCCCCCTTACCAGCATAGAGCAAAATCTCAGATGCTTGCCTCCACCAGCAGCCAGAGAAAGTCAACAGTCAGAATCTTTTCCTGGGTTCCTCCTTCTAAGTTCTGATCTCATGCCCAATACTCTGCCTTGCCTGCACCCTCAGAGATTTCTTTATCAAATATCTTATTTTAGTCAATATTTAATCAATATCCTAATTTCCTTACTACAAAGTAAAAAAAAATGGATTTTTAAAAAATAATTTTAATTAGAGGGATACCCCATTTTTATACATTTTGTTTACAAAAGTTTCTGGATGACGTTTTCAAAGACTTGAAGATTTGTAGAGGAGATCTCACATTTGGTTCCCTTGTCCATTCTATTTATCTCCATTAGACTTGATCATGTATTCATCCAAACCTCATTCTTTGGGTGATCTAAAGACTAGGATTATAAATATAATCATTTCAGTCACTGAGTAGAAGCCGACAAAAATTTTCAAAGTTCAAAAATTGACTAGAATATTGCATAATATAAGGCAGTTGTTATGTTGAATTTTAATTAAAAATTAATATTTAAAACATAAATAATTGACTTTCCAAACTGCATTTTTTCAGTTTGTAAATTACATATTTTTGAAGCTATTAAAACTGAACTAAGACTTTTGGGACACACGCTATTTATACTATATAGCTCAGTATTATTTGAAGAAATCACTTTGTAAGATATAAACAACTATATTTCAAATCATCAAACATTTTTGAGAACACATTATATGCAAGGAACTTTACTTGTTTCTCTGTATGAAGATAAAAGTCAATCTTACCCCACAAGTTTATATTGGGGAAAAGGTAATATGTTTATAGAAAATCATATAGAAATAGATACAAAGTGATATCTGGAGAGAAGACACTTTTTTAATAATAGAACATGAATTTCAGAGAGCATTATATAAAGATAAGGTAGAACTGGAAATACTGTTGTCCCTCACTATGTCAAGGTTCACTTATCGAGGCTTCACCATGTTGCAGGTTTTTAAAACATATATATATATATATATGTATATATATATGTATATATATTCTGTATCACAGAGTTACACTGACTGCAGCACACTCTTGGCTAATGGAATGAAAGGTGACCAACCACAGTGCTGTGTTCTGTATCCTGGATGCTAATTGGCTCTATAACTATAGGTTACTAAGAATGTGGAAAAGATTTGTAGGAGAGTGGGAAGGATTTATAAAGGCTTTTATATATATATATATATATATATATATGTGTGTGTGTGTGTGTGTGTGTGTGTGTGTGTGTGTATAAATAATAAACATAACACTGCTATTTCACAGATTTTCATGTATTGAGGAGGTCTCTGGAACATAACTCATGTGTGGGATCACTGTAACTGAAAATGGCTAATGAGGATGGGTAGGAGAGAGCACGGAGCAGTTTTTAGGCCAGGGAACATCAACTTAGATACCTTTTGAGTCAGAATCCCAGACTTGCCGAGTGGCATCATATGGCAAAAGAGTTCCTTCATAGAAGTAGTGGCAATTTTGATATGATTATCAATCAAGAGTAAGAGAGGGAATGTTATTAAATGTGGGCAGTCAAGGCAGTGTGAATGGTTGTTGTTATTATTGCTATTATTTATTCTGCTACCAGTCCTTATTAGTCATCGATGGTTTATTTAGTCTGTGTCTTTTCACAGTCCTACATGGATCCTACCAGCTTTTGGGGGATGCTGTGTTGATATATGCAGTGGCCCCTGAAGAAGCTAAAGTTCCAAAGTTATAAATCAGCTTTCGTTGAAAACAAAAGGCAACCTTATCTTTATAAGTAGATGGCTACTTGGATATGATTTCAGAGGCAGATCCTGTCTAAAATTATTCCTTTGTTCAGCTGGTACATGGAGATAATAGCACTGGAAATAGTCATTTAGTCCAATAGAAAGCATAGTGACGTAGTCAGTTTGGTTTCAAGCTCTACTTCTTTCACTATGTGATCTTTTTAAAGCAACCTAGTCTCTCTGGGATTTGTTTTTTATTTCTTTAAAGTGAATGAGTAATAGAATAATAGAACATGAGAATTGAAGGAGATCTTAGCTATCAACTAATTCAATAAACTCATGTTACAAATAAAGAAACTGAGGCTCAGAAAAAATTGTGACTCGATTAAGGAGTTGAAACATGAAATTGCAAATATTCCATCCAGTCCTAAGGTTTGATAATTTATAGAGATTTAAAATCATATTATGATAAAAGAGCAAAAGAATTATAAGACAGAGAATATGAGTCAGAAGAAATTTAGTTACAAATCTGATGACTCCATGGGGAAACCATTCTGATGCCAACCTAAGTTTCTTCCTAGAGCTTCAATCTCTCTTACAATGACATAAAACCAAAATAGGCAAAGATATTTTCTATGCACAGTTGAAAATAAAGGAATTAGTCAGAAGCAAAACTATGAAACAAGAGACATTTGTCTTTAGCTTCACCACTCCCCCCTGATACACACACCTACCTGCCCTGAGTCAAGTAGAAGTCACGGTGGAATAGAACATTGGTCCTGGAGTCAAAAAGATCTGATGTCACAAACTTACTAGCTGTGTGACACTGGGCAAGTCATTCAACATTTGCTTGCTCCAGTTTCCTCAACTGTAAAATGGGGCTTACAGTAGCACTTACTTTTCAGGGTTGTAGTGAGGATCAAATTAGATATTCATAAATTGCATTTAATAAATGCACTTTCCCTTCCCTTTCCTCCCTTTCCTTCCCCTTCTTTCCCTTTCCCTCCCCTTTCCCCTTCCTTCCTTTCTCTCATCTCTCCCTATGTGTTACCTGGTTGGCATAGTTGGCAAAGACTGGCACAGGCTATTGTGATGTGATTGGAAAGATCACTGGATTTGTTTTAAGAATCCTGGTTTTCCCTTTTGACTTTGGTCAAGTCACTTATAGCCTCTCTGTACCTCTGTTTCTTCACCTATAAATTATGGAGTTGAACTATATGTTGCTTAAAGTTCCTTCCAGTTCAAAATCCTATGAATCCTTAAAAAGCAAGCTGGCCCCAGATTGTTATGACATATAAATAAGATTATAGGATCATTGATTTAGGATTAGAAGGAATTTTAGAAGTCATCAATTCCTCTAAATTTATAGATGAAGAAACTTATACATAAAGAGATTAAGTAAATCTCCCAAGATCATATAGGTAGTAAACAGAACTGATAATCATGTTAATATCATTTGACTCTAAAGCATTTTCATTCTGCTTCCTCCTGCCACAGTACCTTCATTTTTTTTCTTTCTGTCCTCCCCTATTCTTATTCTATTCAGTGTGTGTGCCATCTGGCCAGATGCTAGAAAAGAGAACAAGAGACAAATTCTACCCAGTTTGTCCTTCTTAGCTACTTCCTCCCTCTCCTTTCATTTTAGTATAGCCTAGAGAGAGACAGTAACTTCCCATGCTGTGTTGGATAAATTCTGATGTGGCAGCAACCCTAAAAGGACAATCTATCATGTAGTCCATCAGTAGCTTGGCTGAGAAACCAATGGCCAACATACATTTTGGTTTTATGGACAACAGCAAGTGCAGCTGTAAAGTTTCCTTTATTTGAATCTCTGACAGATCTGTCAATGCCATAGTGAGAATGTGGTAGGCTCTGACTCTTCTTTCTCATTAAAGTAAAGGATGTATTTAGCTATAATACTCTTTTGAGTTTCTCCAGGGATTGGCCAGTATCTGGAGTGCTGTAACCAAGATAATTTCATGTTTCTTTCTTCTGGAAAAGCGAAGAAGCAGGTGCCAAGTAATGAGAGCTAAGGACAAAGTGAGCAACTTAACTGTGGTCTGTTAGGAAGAGTTGGGGAAGTAGCAATGGTGGCAGCTGCAGTCTACCAACCTCAGAGAGCAATCTCAGTCTGACTGCTTTGTTCTTCTCTCAGTACATCTAGTTTGATGGTTTGAGATATTCATAAAGAAAAAAAAAGCAACCATTATAAGAAGAAAGGCAAAGTTATTTGAGAAGAAAAGAATTAGTAATAAGATTGAGATCAGAAGACATATATTTGAGCCCAGAGACTTCCTGTATCACCTTGGGCAAGTCACTTAAATTTTCTGGACCTTACTTTTCTCATTCATAAAATGAAAGAATTTGGACTAGATGGGCTCGCTAAGCCTTCCACTCTAAATCTATAATCTAATTATATTCAGAGAAACTCCTCAAAAGAAAAGCAGATACAGAAAGAAGTTGTGTTGATCCTGGAATAAAGTCAGAGAAAAGGAAACAATTTTTCTGGGCTACACATCTCTTTCCTACTCTCATCATGCATGCCTCACTGAACATCCTAAAGAATAAAACACATAATTATTTTAGCAGCCTATCCCTTTTATGGTTTCCATATTTATTTTAATTGAATTGACAAAAGCTAACAGGATACTCCAGGTAAAGATTATGTCTATGCTTTTTTTACTGCCCTTAATCTAATGATAATTTGGGTTCGGTAGTCCCAGAAAACTCTCAGACTATTAGAAAATCCCTTATAATTCAATTATTCTGTGCTATGAGCATGGATGCCAGCAAAAAGCCATCATAATAAATCAAAACACACCTAGAAACTTGGAGTTAGATCATTGAGATGAGTTTCACTCTGAGGCCACATTTCTACTTTTAGTGTATATATCTATTTGTAAAGGTTAAATTTAGTGGTAGGACTTAAATTATGTGAAATAAAATAATATTGTTGTGAAGTTATGATATCTCAAGTTAGAAGTTTATTTACAAAATAGAGGGGAAACAATAAAGTAGAGAAATGTGAGAGAGATAAGAGAAAGACTATACTAGTACTCTACCAGGAGGGCCAGTAGTTAATAACCGTGAGGCCTCCTCCCAGATGGAAGCTAATCTCTTAGGAAACCAGGAGAGTAGTCAGCCCTTTTCACTCACCCAACAAAATAGTCCAGGAGTCAGAATCAAAGTTGAAGCCACAATTCATGCCACAGTTTCCAGTGAAGTTCCCTTGAAGACTATCTCCAGGAGACACTCTCCACTAGACTCAACTTCAGGAGACTGTCTTTAGCCCAAGGATTTCATGGCTGTTATGGTGGTTTCCTATTCCTGTCCTTTTCACAGGGGCTAATCACAGTCTCCAAATTATCCAGCACTGCCCAGGGGCAGTGTCCATGGGATTGACTTCTTACCTCTAAAGGTGTTAACTCTCCTCCTAGGGATTCACATGTTTCTGAGTGTATGAACTCCCCAAAGAATTCAAAAGCCTCTGACTGAGCTAGAGAAAAGGGTGGAGCTCTCTAAGTGTCTTACTGGCTTCTCACCCAGCACCAAGCAGGGTGTGAATTCACCAAGTGATTCTCAACTACTCCACCAAGTTCAAACTTGTGTTTATTCAATCAAAGGGTAGTCAAAGGAGAGTTAATCCTGTCTTCACTATCTAGTGAGGTACTAAATAGGGGTACTTAAGATATTGTTAACCAAAATTTTAACTCCAACTAGGCAAGGAGAATAAAGGATTCCTTTTTTGAAAGTGTAAACTCAGAATAGTCAAAGAGAACCAAGAATTTCCTTTTACATATTGGCAACAAAATTGATGACTTTCATGTTATTTTGTCTAGCACAAACCCTGATTGGCTTTATACATATACATACAAATATACATATAAATTGTTACTTTCATCTACCAGTGGCCTTGTCTAAATTCTGATAACTTCATAGAGCATTCAAAACCAGTATTTTTAAACTAAACAAAATAAAAGAATCTCTACCCAAGAAAAAAAATTCTACTATCTTTTTTAACTTTTAAATTAATCATAGTCAATTATTCCAAGTTTGATCCACTACACATTTATCTGTGAATGGGTTCATTTTTAATATATTTGGATCAATATTTTCAGAGGCAACTTTGATATCTACATTACTAATAGTCCCCCTTTGAGTGTGTCAATATAGTAACTACCTACAAAAGGAAAGGTGATAGCCAGGAATACTAGATATTTAGGAGAGTTAGAGCCAAAATGTGAAAAACAGGCAATGTGTTGGCTAGTTTTCCTATTTTGACTATCCTTCTCATACATTTTATAAGCTTAGAGAACCTTATTCTTTTTTGTACTCTATATTACTGGAGATTACAATTAGTCTAGTTTCTTCTTCCTCTTTCTCCTCTTTGAAAACCTAGTCTTTAACTTGAGGTCAGATGCCACTTTCTCCATAAAGTCTTTCCTCATCCCCAAATCCCTTCAGCTTTTAATCTTCCCCCCAAATCACCTTGTGTTTGTTCCATACACACATGTTATCACCCTGATAGAATATCTTGAAGAAAATCTCTTTTTCACTTTTTTCTTTGTATACCCAATATGTAGCACAAAACCAGACATATAGAAGGTCATTAATAAGTGCTTATTAATTGATTGGCCTCATCTGGTCCTCTATTGTTCAGTGATTCAGTGCATATCATTATATCTCTTTCAAATTACTCTGAAGAATGATAGAAAATATTTTAGTCAATTTTACTTTTCAAGCAATCTTTTCCTTTTACTGTTGATAAATCTTGTGAAATGCAAAGTTTAGAGCAAATTTTTACTGAGAAGTCAATGAGAAACTGAAATCTCCTTTGATACTTTTCCATTGACTTATATTATTATTAGCTCTGAGGGCATGAAAAATAATACTATTACATCTCAGTAGAAATAATACTATTACATCTCAGTAGAAATAGGATTGGGAGCATAAAGGAGCAAAGAACTCTGGGTAACTAGTACCAATGGAAGATGCTGGCCAGGTAAAGATGTGAGCATGACTGTTATGACTTCAGGAAGGAAACATCTTGGGGACAGATTAAAAAGATATCAGAGCAAAGAATTTTAAATTGTAAGAGGGTGGGGTAACAGTCAGAAATTGGAAAGAAAATATCAAATATAAATCTTTGTCTAAAGTTATGTATGTGTGTGTTTTTCCTAGGGTTAACCCTATTTACCAGGCCCCTATTTAAAGTATACTAGGGTTATGAAAGAATTGTTGTAGCCTCTATACTTATTTAACTTCTTTCCAAAAAGTAGACCATGTACTGAGACAATCCATCCCTTACAGTAATGATATGGAGATCACATGTTTTTTTTTTTGTTTGTTTGTTTTTGCCTTAGCAATGCTACTTTTTTAAAAAGGCAAAATTGCCATGGTCACTGACTTACTTTCACATATATTTTTCAGCAAAATCAAAATTGGTGTTAAGAACCTTGAGCTGCTCCCCAGAAAACCTGAACAAGATTTCTGACTTTATGTATTAGAAGCAAAAAACCCCCACAAAAACAAATAAGCAATGCCCCAAATTTCCAGTTGTCAATTCATGTTTAAATTTTACTGTTTCACAGGTGCCTTTTGACTTCATGTCAGTCAGAGTCTGTTTTCTGCTTGAGTAGGGCACTTTTATTAAAGCTTCTTTGAATACACAATTCCCTTGCTCTCATTCCCTGGACAATTTTGGCCTGATTTTTCGCAGATTTTAGAAGCTTAGAATGTTTATTGCCATGCCTTACATCACTGCTTTTTTTCTCCCATTTTTTAATTTGACAGATTTTTTTAGCTAATATGGATCTGGAGTGGGAAAGTATTATCATAATTTTGAGCATTATGGGTAATCCCATGCAAGTGGCTCTTTTGAGAGTCATACTGAAATATATGACTGCAGCAAACAAGCCAAACAGAAGCTCTTATGGCTGGTTTTGTTGATTTTAGTTGAGTGGCCAAAATCAAATGTCCCTATAAAAGTCATGTTGGGCCCAAGAAAGTCATCTTTATCTGGAGAATACCACTGATTCCCTTTTCTCCTGGTCCTAATATGATAGTTTTGTTTTGTTACAGAAGTCTCATCTCTAATATTTGTCTACTGTGCAACACTCATCCACCAATTAACTCTCTTAATCTTTAGCTTCCTTATCTTTTAAATAGAGATGATAAAATTCAAATAATAATATTCTAATTATTAAAGTCATACAAACATATAAAATGCTTTTTTTAGAGTTATATCTATCTAGTTATCTTCCAGAAGAGGCTGGGTAATCACTTAAGGGTTGTTTTAGAGATTCTTATATCTCAAGGATGAGATGGATTAACTGATTTTTGGATTAACTGGATGCTGAGGTTTCTTTGATGGCTGAGATTCCATCACAACTGCAATCAACTTTTCTATTTTCTCTTCTTCTGGTTAGCATTCAGGAAAGTTGGCAAGGTTTGGAAAGATATTGTGACTTTCTTTAGTCATTTCAGTTGTGTCTGACTCTTTGTGAGCCTTTTGGGGGTTTTGTTGGCAGGGATATTGAGTGGTTTGCAATTTCTCTTTTGGCTCATTTTAGAGATAAGAAAACTGAAGCAAATAGGTCTAAGTGACTTGCCAAGGGTCACACATTTAGTGTCTTGAGGTGTGGATTTGAATTCAGGATGATGTCTTTCTGACTTCAAGTTTGCCACTATCTCCATTTAGCTCTTTCTGTATTATTGCTCCTTCCTCATGTTCAGGCCTACTTTTTGATTTTCATAGTAATGCATTATAGTCTCACTTTGTTTTTTCTATCATTTTAACATGATACTTCCTATCAATTCAACCTCCTCCTATAGGTTGAATGTATAGCATAAGAGGAAAGCTTTAGAATCATCATTTTGCAATCTCTGGTTTAGTCTTAGATCATCACCTTGGACAATAAGCCACTTCACTACATTTAGATCTCCATTAAATTCAGTAATCATTAGGAAACTATTATGTGTAAGAGCACTGCTTTTGCTAAAGGTAAAGATACAGAAATAAATATGACATAGGTCCTCCCTTCATGATAAAATTTAGAGATAGTCATTGAACATATGACACTGGTGTAGGTAGTTGTAATAAAGAACTTGCTCTATCAATGGTAGATTTATGATCTCTCAAAGAATGGTCTAGAGCAGTGATGAGCAAACTATGACCCTCGGGTCAGATGTGGCCCCCTGCAATGTTCTATCAGACCCTGTGACATTATTCCTAATCTGATGAATATAATGAGTAGGATACAATACAATGAAACTTCGAAAGAGTTGCCTTAGAAACAGACTGACAGATGAGCATTTCCTTTCCTTTGACTCCCTCTTTAAAAAGTTTGCTCATCACCGGTCTAGAGCACCAAGAAGTTAAATCACTTACCTAGGGTCAGATAGCCAGTATATGTCAGAGGTGTGACTACATTTGCATATTGTATTCACTTTTGAGTTCCACATTTTAGAAATGATATACATAGAATGAAGAATGTCAAAGAGGGGAAAAACTAAAATGTTGAAGGATCTTGACATCAATTTAGGTGAAGATTACTGAAATGAACTGAGGGAAGAGAAGATTTCTGGTTAGGGTTAGGAAAGGGAGTATTAATCATAATATCTGACTGAATATTTGGAGGAAGGTCATGTGAAGAATAGTTTAAATTTAAACTTCTTGGACTCATAAGGCTAAATAATTCAAAATGGATAGAAATCACAAAGAGGGAAAGGCTATATGATCCCCTAGTTTTATATATGATGACACTGACACTGAGAGAGTTTAAGTGACTTGTTCAGGATCACCCACTTAGTAAATATCTGAGGCTGGATTTAAATTCAGACTGTCCTGATTCCACATACTGCACTCTGTCCTCTGCACCATCTAGCTGCCTACTAAGAGACTTCTTGTTGAAGTATAACTTGGATTATAAGGTCTCTGAGATTCCTTCCCAGTCTTGGAATCTAGGATTCTGTAATGCTATGTCTCTATACTTATGATATATTGGTGGGATTTGGGTTAAGGTATGATTCAAATTCAGTTTTTTTAACTGAAAAAAATATAGAATTGAACTGGATCCTTCATTAGATATCTTTTTGGTTCTAAAATCCTGATTATGTGAAGGGTAGCAGAAACAAATAGTTAAATAGATTTACAAGATTTCTAGCTCAGCATATATCAGAATGTATCCACTCTTCAGTGTTGAAGAGACTGGAATTTCTCTCTTAACTGCCTTCACACACAGGCCAAAATAATTAAAAGGATCTTTATGCCCAGAGGATTTAATGATCTAAGTATCATAAAACAACAACAATGATAATAATAGTTTGTTCTTGTTTATTGTCTATGTTGTGCCTATCATTGTGTTGAGGTCATTTACAAATATTTTTTTTTATTTGCTCATCTCAACAACCCTGGGTCATGTGAAGGTTAAATTAAACTTGTAATTCTTGGACTCATGAGGCTGAGTAAGGTATAATAGATAGAAATTGCAAAGAAGGAAAGACTAGATGATTTCTAGGATGTTTTAGGTATTATACTAGCCCCTTTTAACAATTCGAGAAACCAAGACAGTGTTCAAGTGATTTTCCTAATATCATACTTCCAGGAAGTATCTGAGGATGAAATTGATATCAGGTCTTGCTTCCACCATTAATAATAACATTTATACAGTATTTAAAGTAATGGAAAACACCTTAAAATTATCTCCTTTTGCCTTCATAACAACCCTAAGTTTTAGTTGCTATTATCTCCATTTTATAGATAAGAAAACTGAGAATGAAAGAGATTAAGTCAATTGTCCTGAGTTATATAGCTGATATACCATGAGGCAATATATGGTCAAGTACAAAGTGAATGGTGTAAATACTGGATCAGTAAAGTAAAAGTAAAAAGTTAATGTTAGAGGAGGAAGAGATCTCTGTGAGTTGGAAGGAGCTGAGAATGCCTATTGAATGAGGTGCAAAAGACTAGAGAAGACCTGACTGACATCCCTTTGGACAACCTGGACTGGACACTATTTCCTGATGGTTCCTCCTATGAGGGTAGATGGAGAAAGATACACAGGAGCAGCTGTTGTGACTCAAGATGAGAGTTTATGGTATGCAGCTCTACCAAAGTCTATGAGTACACAAGGAGTCGAAATCCTCAGCCTGACCAGAGCACTCCAGATTTGCAAAGACAAACGGGTCAATGTTTATACTGACAGCAAATATGCTTTCAATGTAGTACATTGCACAGGTCAAATCTGGAAACACTGTGGCTTTGTAACCTCTGGTGGAAAGAAAATAGCCTTTGGGAGCATTATAAACCAAATTCTGGAAGCTGTCCAATCACCCAAAGAACTTGCAGTGATTCATTGCAAAGCTCATCAAAAGGATACAGATTGTGTGTCATTTGGAAACCACAGGGCTGACATAACAGCCAGATATGGTTCCTCATTTGG
This sequence comes from Gracilinanus agilis, assembly GCF_016433145.1. Classification (NCBI taxonomy): domain Eukaryota; kingdom Metazoa; phylum Chordata; class Mammalia; order Didelphimorphia; family Didelphidae; genus Gracilinanus; species Gracilinanus agilis. Next base: position 597,244,679 of record NC_058131.1, read on the forward strand.
ACCCATTTATGTGCTAAACTTCTCTTTGGTAGATGAAGCAGATCTCAAACAAGCATACTCCCCAAGGGAAGTGCAACACTGGAGAGAAAATCTAGAAGCCAAAATAGTGAGAGGCATCTGGTTTTCAAATGCAAGCAAACCCATTCTACCAATATCTATGTATAGCACCCTGTGCAATGCATTGCATGAAAAAGGGCATTATGGAACAGAGGCCTTGATCAATTCTATCAGGAGACACTGGATGGCTGTGGGAATATCAGCATGTGCCATGAGGGTATACCAGAAATGCAAGATCTACTTAAAGTTCTATCAGGCTATGACCCAGATTAAAGGGCTTGGTAGGAGACAACTAAATTAGCCCATAACCCATTTGAATGCTTGCAGATTGATTATATATCCATGCTCAAATGCCAAGGGTAAAATATGCCCAAGTCATCATTGATAGGTTGACTCGATGGCCAGAAGTTATCACAGCAAAGAAGAACAATGCTGACTTTGTGGTGAAAACACTTCTGAGAGACATAGTCCTGAGATTTTCAATACCAGCCAAAATTGACTTGGACCATCGGTCACATTTTCCCCAAAATATTCTTCATGATATTTATACATCCCTAGGAATAAAAAGGAGTCTTCATAGTGTCTATCACCCCCAGTCAATAGGGCAAATTGAATGATGTAATAGGCAAACTAAAACATTGATTGGGAAAGTGTGTGCAGAAAGCCATCTAAAATGGGTACAAGAACTCCCCATTGTTCTATTTTACCTGAGAAGTCAACCCAATGGTGACACCCATTTATCACCATTTGAACTTCTATATGGACACGCACCATGGCATGGAACACCTCAGAATTCAGCCCATTTGTCACATCTTGGAGATGAATGCCAACTGTTTCGTTACATGAAGGCTTTGAAGAAAAAATTAGATGAATTGCACAGACTTGGACTTTTAAGTCAGAGTTCCTTTGGACTTTGCTTACATCAACTTAAACCAGGAGATATGGTATACATAGGAAATTTTGCCAGAAAATCAATTATTGACCCTAAATGGGTTGGTCCTTATCAAATATTACTCACTATCCCCACGAGTGTCAAGGTTTGGAACAGAGATCCATGGTTTCACATCATGCATGTGAAGCCAGTAAAAGAACATGCTATAAATGAAGAACACCCAGAAACAACAACTAATTTAAATCATCATCAAATAAACACAAGACCATATCCACAGACTGCAGAAAATACAGATGAAGAAGATTAAACCAACAGAAATCAATCCAAAAATCTAAAAATCTAAAAATCATTTCAATAGAAAAATTATGTAACACAATCAACACAATTACACAAATACTACTGTTCCTGAATAAGAAGGTGACAAGCCAACCTCCAGACAAGGTGTGAGACAACAGTCAAGTATGTATACAGTACAGATGAAAAACTGAAGTACACAACATCTATAAACTGCAGTGACCCACAGCACGAGCAGCACAAAAGAAAGGACAATCACAAGGGAACTGTAATCTTTATTAAATATGTTGCAGGAAGAGGACTGGAAGGAGAAAATAATGTAAGGTTATGGTATTGGTTACACAACTACACAATGCACAAATTGAACTTCACATATTAGGTTGCATGCTACACTATACATGTACAGGATGAGAATTGTGATTCTCCAGTGCTGATAAGGGATCCAGGCAGTAGAGGTGAGTATATGCATGCATCAGGAAATATCAGTACATAAGACACCATCTTTTGGGAAACAGTCTGTTTAGAGTCAGTAATGATTATTTAGCGAAGAATCACCCTGCTCTCTGGATTAGAGATAAGCTAAGCTACTGAGAAGGAAGTAATTCCTACCTCTTTCCAGCCACCCAGCTCCCTCTCTTCCCAAAGAGTGAGGTTTCCAAGCTGGGTGCCCTGCTTTTTATATCCACATTCTTAACTGCCCCAAATGCCCCCTCTTCTGGAGTTCTGGGGGGGTATTGTGGAATTCTGTAAGGCAGTTCACCCCATTTAAAGTTATGCATGTTATAGTATGCATTCTTTTAAAGCCCTTTGCACATAATTAATAATGCAGGGTTGCAACAAGTATAGCAGCCCTGGCAGTTAGAAGGGATAGAATGTTGACCCTGGGCTCACGGGAAAACCATTAAAGCCTGAGACTATAAATATCCCTGTAGTACCAACCGAAGGGCCTTTTGCTTCTTGGGGTTTTGGACTTTGCCTGATTTCCTTGGACCTCTCTCTTGACCTCTCCATTGATATCCTGCTATTCCTTGGATTTCCCCATTGGGCCCTGGGAGGAAGGGTGATTTGTTGGCTGGAAATTGTGGGAATTGGCTTTTATAGACAGGCAGGAAGAACCTAAACCAAACCATCACCCTATCTAGCAATCTGCTGAACCTTTACATCAGGGCAGGGCAGCCCTTTGGCTGAGGGAGCTGGCTCCCTCTGCCTGATCCCCTCTTCAGTGACCCCTCCCCCAGTACCAGCTTCTCCCTTAGCAGCAGTTACCAAACCCTAATCCCCTTTCCCCTCAGCTTACCCTTGGCAATAATAAATCCCTTTGATTTTACACAAAGAGTTTCTGGTGAATCACTGTATCCACTAATAGGGCAAAGGCTGAAGAAGGAAAGGAATAACCTTACTTAATTTCTTGAGGGCAAACCTAGACATCCATCTTGGATAGGAAGTGGCCAGCCATCACTTCCTGTAAGGTTTCAGTTTTCACTAGCAGGGAGGGGCCTCTTGACTCCTTCCTCAAGGGAGCTTAGAAATAACAGCAGGAGGCTGAAAGAAACCCTTCAGCCAGACCCATACCATCTCTGGCTGACCCAATTCTTCTTATACCATAGAGATAGTCTCCCTGCCTGAAGGACACAAGTTATTCCTTCCAGTACCCTCAAATATCTAGCCTCTGTGATTAGCCTGCTTGATTAGCCCTTCATATATTTTCCATTCATTCCTTAACTTCCTATATTCCCCTTTATTCCATAACATATCATATTCCATTTTATTCAATAACAGTATTCAGCAAAGAATCACCTGGCTCTCTGGATTAGAGATAAGTTAAGCTTCTGAGAAGGAAGTAATTCCTACCCCTTTCCAGCCACCTAGGAATGGGTGTTGTATTTTATCAAATATTTTTTTCTTTTTCTCTTTTTTACTCCTATGGTTTTTTTCTGCATCTACTGAGATAATCATATGATTTTATTAGTTTGGTTGCTGATATGATCAATTTTAGCTAGTATTTTATTGAATATTTTTGAATCTATGTTCATTAAGGACATTGGTCTATAGTTTTCTTTCTCAGTTTTTGGTCTTCCTGGTTTGGGAATCAGTACCATATTTGTATCACAAAAGGAATTTGGTAAGACTCCTTCTTTGCCTATTTTGTCATTAGTTTGTAGAGTTTGTAAATTAATTGATCTTTAAATGTTTGATAGAATTCACTTATGAATCCATTTGGCCCTGGTCATTTTTTCTTAAGGAGTTCCTAGATGGCTTATTCAATTTCTTTTTTTGAGATGGGATTATTTAATTATTCTATTTCTTCTTCTGTTAATCTAGGCAATTTATGTTTTTATAAATATTGATCCATATCACTTAGATTAGCATATTTATTACTGTATAATTGGGCAAAAAATTTTTTAATGATTTCCTTAATTTCCTCTTCATTAGAGGTAAGATCAACCTTTTCATTCATGATACTGTTAATTTGGTTCTCTTCTTTCTTTTTCTTAATTAGGTTCAACAATACTTTATTTTATTTGTTTTCTTTCAAAATACTAGCTCCTAGTCTTATTTATTAGTTCAATAGTTCTTTTACTTTCAATGTTATTAATTTCTCCTTTAATTTTTAGGATTTTTCAATTTGGTCTTTATCTGAAGGTTTTTAATTTCTTCTTTCTCTAGTTTTTTTAGTTGCATACCCAATTCATTAATCTCCTTTTTCTCTTTCATAATTCTATGTTTTTTAAGTCCAGGTTGATCCCCTGGGGAACGACATCTAAAAACAACAGTTAACACATGCATTGGCACATGAACATATTGGATAAGAAGTTTATACATTATCTTGTAGGGCAACAATTCTTTATCTCTTTCATATCATAGACTTTTTTGGTAGTCTGAAAAAATCTATTAAATCTTTCAGAGAATAATGTTTTTAAATGTATGAAATTAAATGCATAGGGTTATGAAGGAAATCAATTATATCAAAATAGTTATTAAAATATATTTTAAAATTATGAACTTTGTCAAATCTTTCTTAATGTAATATAAACAATAGACATACTTATTGCAATACTAATGGGGAGTCTCTTAAGATTTTTAGAATGTGAGTGAAATAAAAAAAGATGATCTGTGTGAAATTGAAATTAAAAGACTCAAAGAGGTCATGGATAGAATATGGAGATTTTTAACGAAAAAGGGCCTGACTGCATAGATCATGTAAATGTTTGTGAGATGTCATAGTTCCAGATGAGAGACAAGAATTAATTGACCTTATCTTCTGTTTTGTTGTGTTCTATCTTAGTGTTTTTCTTTCTTCTTTTCTTCTTCCCTCAGTGCTTTTCTTCTTTCCTTTCTTCCTCCCTTCATTCCTTACTCTTTCTTCCTTTCTTTTTCAGAATCTGCTCTTGCTGACTTATTCCTGCCAGGGATGTGCTCCTTACAAATGTACTTCTCACCTCCCCTCACTCAGATTTTTTTCTAGTCTCCCTCACTCCACTCTCCATCCTTTCCTTATCAGCTATCTTTATATTATACTTCACACCCTTTGCAAAGCTCTTAATGCCATTCTTTTCTTTCCTCTGAGAATTTAACAAAATCTCTTACAGATCAATATTGTCTATTCTGCACTCTGAGATTCTTGGTCTACTTTCCAATTGGCCACCACTGCCTCATTCCTAGGTGACCTGTCTGACTTACCATCACTTTAAGCTTATAGACTATAATCACAAAGGGTGTTTGTGGGTGAATAACATTTTGCTGAAATAGATTATATTTCACATGTGAATCCTTCATAGGCTAGGGGAAGAAAGAAGAAGAGGCTTGGTTTGTTGTTTCTCTCATCCAACTTTACTTTAGGTGGATGTCGTTTCATTACCCAGGGTAGCATAAAAAAATGAAAAGATCTTCACTATTATTGCCTATCACTCTCCTAAATGTGACAAGCTTAGGTAAGGAGAAAACTATATAAGAATAACAACTCTGACACCTTAGCTTGAAAACAAACTCTCCTGGCTTGTGTCTCATTTCAGGATCAAAAGAAATGATAGAAAATGGATGGAAGTGAATGAGCCCTCTTACCTGGCCATCTCTTAGTGAGCCCCGGTAGCATGCCATTTTCTAGCTCCTCTGATATGGCTTTCTCTTAAAGAAACAGGAAAATCAATAGTGGTTGATATAGTAGCTCCTTACATAGCAGTAACACAATCTCTACCTCCTCACACTTCTTCCCTATCCTCCCTTCCCAATTTGATTTCCTTCAGGTCCACATATGAGAAACTTGACTTCAGTTATTAGACTTTGAGCTAGAAGGAAATTGAAAGGTCATGTAGTCCCATCTCCCAAATTTTAGGGAAGAGAAAACTGAATCCCAGAGAGATTGTGACTTGTCTAAGGCCATTTGAGGAATGTAGCCAGAATTTGAAGTTATGTCTTCTGACACCTAATAACAAAGGTTGCAAGAGGAGCAGGCATCTTTTCCTGGGTTCTTCCTTCCGGCTTTATAGGTCTAAAAGGAAGATGCCAGAGAGCAGATGTTGTGATAAATGAACTTAAAGATTTTCATAGTACAATGAAAAGAGGAATTACATTTGGAGTCAGAGGAGTGTCATTTAAATTCTGGCTCTTACCTTTATAACCTGTGTGACCTTAGATTATAACTTCACTTCTCTGGACTTCAGCATTCTCTTTTATACAATAAAGGGTTAAATTAAGCCTCCTCTGATATCCTTTCCAGTTTTAATCATGTGATTTCTATCAATAGACTTTGTAATTTTTTTTGTGCTTTTAAAATTACTCAAATAAATATTTGAATTACTTCTCTATATGTATCCTAGCACCCTTTCCCCCCTCTCTAATTGAATTTAAACTTCTCAGTGCAAAAGTTGTTGAGTTTTTTTGTTCGAATCCTCATTGCTTAGCACAGTGTCTGATATGTAGTTTTATAAATTTAGCATTTTAAGGAATCTTAGAGATTATCTAATCCAATATCGGCATTTTTAAAAACCCTTACCTTCCCTCTTGGAGTCAATACTGTGTGTATTGGCACCAAGGCAGAAGAGTGGTAAGGGCTAGGCAACGGGAGTGAAGTGACTTGCCCAGGGTCATACAGCTGGGAAGTGTCTGAGGCCAAACTTGAACCTAGGACCTCCCATCTCTAGGCCTGGCTTTCATTCCAATGAGCTACCCAGCTACCCCCTACCAGCATTTTATTGATGATATTGAAGCTGGGCTTATTTTAAGGCCATATAGGTAGTATGGGGAAGAACTGAGAATTTTCCCATTTTTTTCTACTTCCAAACCCAGCTTTCTTAAAGACACATAGTAAAACCCACAAAACCCACAAATGAACAATTTGATTGAATATGTTAACTATTCTTCATGATTCAGTTAGAAGACTAATATTTTGTTTTGAAAGAATCTTGACCATTATACCTTATGTGTACTGGCACATTTCCCCATTCTTTGATTAATCAAAATAATTGTTTAGCTTTTTTATTTTCTTCATCACTTTATATGTGGCAAAACAGACATAGACCCCATTTTATCCAAAAATGTCCCATTTCTATAGTCATGAACCTATTCAAAACCACTATGTAGGGGCAGCTGGGTGGCTCAGTGGTTTGAGAGTCTAGCCCAGAGATAGGAGGTCCTGGGTTCAAATGTGATCTCAGACACTTCCTAGTTGTGTGACCCTGGGCAAGTCACTTAACCCTCATTGCATAGCCCTTACAACTGTTCTGCCTTAGAACCAATATCCAGTATTGATCCTAAGACAGAAGGTTAAGGGTTTTAAAAGCAAACGAACAAACAAAAACACTATGTATAGTAAGAACACCAACTTATTGCCAATTACTAGGACTTTACCTTTACTATCAAACAGCAAAATAGCTCCTCGATTTAATCGAATACTAATAAATTCCAAGCAGATATCTCAGGAGTTGAATTAATATATAAAAAACGAGACATTTAGATTCTGACTTGATACATATTTGGAATTTCTTTTGAGTAACCTCAGCTTATATTGTAGTATACAGCAATCTATTCACTCATCCACATTCTCTACTCTTCTCCTGCTCTCCTTTCCCTGCCTCCACCAATAAGCCCATGAAAATTTCAGGTGCAGAATCCCACCCCCCCACACAACCCTATGTAGCAGAGCTCCATATCCTAGCCTCCCCATATTTTTCAAGGCCCAGCAGGGCCTTCTGTGTTCAGTCGAGTAAACACGCTACCAATAATCCAATAAAACCTTTACAGACATCAAATATAAACCATAGCACTGAGCACTACACAATCTATAACTGCTTGACTTTCTCCCTCTCTCTCTCTTTTTATAAACCCTGCACTTGAGCTCTGAAAGCAGCACAAATCAAAACTAATAAAAGCGCCCAAGTTTTACCCTTATTGCTCCTAATGGGTTGATTCACCCTATCTATGCTACTCCCCGAGTGACCACAGCCCTGCTCAGCTTTCCAACAGAATAGGCCTATCTGCTATGTTGAAAGAGGAGTGAACTAATTTCCAGCTCTTCTTTAATCACAATGATTATTCCCTTTTGGCACTCAGCTGCTGCAGATAAATATGGTCCATCACCTCTTTTTTTCTAATGAGCATCAATGTCTTTTATACCTAGAAACAAGGGGGGAAAAGCAAACACAAAACCGAGATAGGTTTTAACGACTTCATCTAGTGATTTTTCACTTAAGTTCTTTGAGAACAGCCTTGAAAAGTGGACTTCTGATATAAAGGGGACCACGTTTGAACTGCTAGTTGAAGTAATTGACTCAAAAATCAGACATCAACTCCAGAAAGAACTGGCATAAGTGTACGTAGAATGTAATTCCCCACAGAATTCTGAAGTCTTCCATAGAATCTCTTGTTTATAGCACATGTTGGTCACTCAATGAAAATGCTTTCAAGATTAAATGAAAACTCAAAAAACAACCAAACACTGCCAAGGGTCCTGATTTGCAGTTTGATATTCAGAAGGCCACAAGCTTGCCTCTTTGGATGTCTTTATTAACTCTAACCTCATTTGCATTTTGAGCACCCCACTGCTTGACTGAATTTGAAAAATAGCAATGCAAATTTTCATTCTTGCTTCCTTTTCTCATTCAGTTCTTTCCCTCTAGGTGTCACTTAAGTTCTCCTTTGGGGAGCATCTGAGTAATTCACCTCCCAGTCCCCTTCATGGTGAAGCTTTCATGATGGCCTGGACCTACCAAACCAGTCAGCCATAGCAAGGCTGAGATTATGTGAAGCCTTTGCTTTAGTAGCAATGTCTGTAATAGTTGAAATCAAATAGGAAACTAAGACAGCCCCAGGCTAAGGGAGATTGCAACATTGGAAACTCTTTCAGGCATCTCTGTTTTGTGCTATCCTAATGTCTCAACAATTCCCACTTCTTTTTCCAAGGGAAATTTCAGAAAAGCATGTGGGAAAGTCCAATGTTCAGAGGTTAAGAGTTAAAGCCAGTAAGGAGAAGTCTTATCCATGGATTTATAGGAATTCTACTGGAAATGGTTAAATGTTAAATCTGCTCCAAACTTTGTTGAAGCCCTGTTAATAAAGGTTAACTAAAGGCTTCAGTCACAACTTGATTAGGAAAACAAATGTTCTTGGGGTTGGGTGCAGTGGAGTAGCAATTGTTTCAGGAGTAGAGATTATTACCATTTCGTGGGTGATGACAAAAAGGAGGGTTTTAAATATGAAGAAGGAGGAGGAAAGGGAGACTTAATAGTGTAGAAAGTCTTTCCTCTCAGTTTTCCTTAAATTTATAACTCATTGCCACCTATTTCAAGAGTTTTTAACCTGTTTCATTTCATGAAGCCCTTTGGCAATCTAGCAAACTCTATGGATCCCTTCTCAGAATAATACTTTTTTAATGTACTAACTAAAATACTTAAGATTACATAGGAAAACATTTAAATTAAACATTTTTTTTAAAAACAAGTTAATTGACCCTGGATTAAGAACACCTCCTCTAGTCTAAATCTCTCATTTTTTCACATGAGGTCATTAAAGTTGAGAGGCAAATTTACTTGCTGAGGTCATAAGTCAGAAAATGGAATTCAGAACTAATATTCTTGTCTTCTGGCCCTTAATTAAATGTTATTATCATACACCTTCCCACGTCATATACCATGATGGGATGATTCCATCCATCCTCACTCCCCTTCTGCTTTTTCTTTATCTTTTTGTTTATAGTTTGAGAGACAGCAAGGTAAAAATTTTATTATGTGACACTATCCAGTGACTTTCCCACTAATATATACAAATGTTACAGATCATTGGTTTCTCTCCTTGTGTACCCTCTTTTCTGGTACAGACACTAAGGGGATGGTCAGACCTGTTCTAATCATATTTTTACACATGTCAAGGACTCGTTCCAAAGACCTGTTGCCCCTGAGACACCTATTTTTACCCTGTAGTCTACCTACTTGAAGTTTCAGCACCCATTCAGGACATAGCTCATGAGACTACACTAATATATTTGCTTTGTTAACAGACAATGGTCGTGTTATTTTAAACAAAATAGATTTAGTCAAATAGACAGAAGATACACTCTAATATGTTACCACGTAATTGATGAAGGTGTTGGGCACAAAGATAGAATATGTGATTAAAAAATACACATATGGGATATAAACATGTGATAGTAATCTGATAATATGCGTGAAGAAACAAATGCTAGGATCAACAGTGACTAGGAGTCACATGCAGAAGGCACACAGAGGCATTGGTTATTAGGGCACATATATAGCCAGGGCACCTTACACTTTTGATCCTGTACAGCTGCTGAGGATGTCTGGTGGTGTCATCACACAATTCCTTGTTAGGCAACTTAGTGCCACTCAGTACCCTTTATTGCCATTGTAGTCGTAAAGCATCCCTCCACTGATTCTATCTCTTTAGGCCTATCTCCAGGCTATTTCAGGTCCTCTCCATTAGGATGCATTAAAGGTTAGCAGCTTTTTGGTAATAAGTAAGGATACAAGCCACCAAAATTTCATTGTTGAAAGCAAAATATATTAATTTTGTTGTTCATTTTTTTTAGCATAAAACGACTATAATCTTGCTTTCTGTAGTTTGGTGACTTTTTCATAAAGAGCTGAGAACTCTCACTCTTGAGGGGCCACAAGGAACAGAGTATTTCATCAGACTTTTACCAGAGTTCTTTTTATTTCCTCCTTATTCACCTTTATTCATATTAACACTTTTAAAACCCAAGGATATTCACAAGGAATTTAGTTCAATATACATATAGACTCAGCCTGTCTAAATACTAGAGGAAACATGCTTCTGTTTTCTAGTAGTTCACTTAGCATTTTAACATCTAGTTATAATAACATGCACATTCTGAAAGTGCAGGTGCCTGGGTATCTAGAGATTGGCTTGGCAGGGGCACAAGACATGTTCAATTCACTGTTGATCAATTTTCATGTATAGCAAATATATGCAATTAGTTTAAAGCCCACGAGGCAAGGATGATGTTTTTCTCTATGATACAATGCTCTAGGAACACTGGCAGCATGAACAAAATGTTTATTTAATTTGGGGCAAATTATAATAATCATAATTTTAGTTGAAAGCTTTGTGCTTCCCAAAGATATACAGATAACAATTATTATTTCTTTCCTTAATTTCCTTTTCTCCCTCTTTTTCTTTTTTTCTTTCTTCTTTCCTGTATTCCTTTCTCTCTTCCTTCTTTCTTCTTTCACCCCCTCCATGTAATCTATTCTCTCTGCCTCTGCTTCTTCCTTCATATATTCCTCAAACCTTTGCAATTTAACTTCCAGTCTCATCATTCAACTGAAACTCTTCTCTCTAAAGGTGCCAATAATCTCTTAATTGTCAAATTTGATGCTCTTTTTTTGAGGTCCTCATTCTATCTCATGCATTAAACAGTTGGCTATACTCTCCTGCTGAATACCCTCTTCCTGGATTTCTGTGACACTGCCCTCTCTTGGCTCTCTGCTAGCAGTCTAACTACTCCTTTGTACCTTTGTCACTTAATCATAAAGATCACAGATCCTAAAAATGAGTTTTCCATAAGACTTTGTCCTAAGTCCACTGATCTTCTTTTTATCTACATATGCTCTTTCACTTGGTGACCATATGAATTTAGTCATTATATTTATGTTGATGACTCCCAGATCTATATATCCAGCCCCAGGTTCTCCCCTAGTATTCAGTCCTACCATATCAATTGCCTATTGGACAAACTAGATGTCCCAGAGGCACCTCAAACTCAATATTTCCAATATAGAACTAATTTCTTACACTTTTCCCAGTACCTTCCTCTTCCAAACTTTCCTGTTTTTGTTAAGGGCACTCTTATTCTTCCAGTTTCCCAGGTTCATTCTTCCTCATTCCACAGATCCAATCAGTTACCAAATAATGCTATTTGTACCTCCATAGTATCTCTCAAATTAGATTCCTTCTCACTAGTCACATAGTTAGCAACTTAGTTTAGGCCTTCATCATTTCTCAACTGGATTACTGAAACCACCCACAGATTGGAGTCAGTAACTGTCTCAGATACCTTCAGTCTATCCTCTATACTGCTGTGAAAGTGATTTTCCTTATTTGACCATTCATGTCATTCCCCAACTCAATATACACCAGCACTTCCCAGTGTCTCTAAAATCAAATATAAACTCTAATATTTTACAGGTATCCCCTCTATATCAAGATTTGCCCATCATGGTTTTGATGTATCACAAGTTAGCATAAGAAACTAAATGGGAATTTTGGGGGGTTTTGGAGATGCTGACATACTAAGGATAGCAGACAACAGAAAAAGTTATAAACTCAGAAATATATAAAATATATGTATAGTATCATATAATATCAACATATTTTATTTTTTAATACCATGAATATACACAATTTCTTTCTCAAAGTTTAAAATGGTAAAATGTTAAAGTTTGACAAAAGAATGTAAAAGCTAGCCAATAGACAACAAAGACTATAAATGTTATTGACCTACATTTAGCTTATGACCAAATACTTAATCCAAGTTTTATAACATAGTACTGTAAACACTCCATAAAGAAAAAAGAAAACATTTCAGATTTTGTCTCTGGTACAAAGGGAGGCCCCAAATTTTTACATGGATTTTCCAGATTATGAGGGTATTATGCCACTAATCCTGAGATATGGAAGGAATACCTGTGTTTTTAAAACCCTTTAAAACCTTACCATAACCTATTACTCCAGCCTCATTGTATTTTGGGATCTAATTAGAATAAAAATACATACAGACCTCTTTACTTCAACATATCAAGGATTCATGTTTTTTTTTTCTTTGTGGTATTCCTCCCATAAAAGCAGAACCCAGGGGGCAACTGGTTAGCTCAGAGGATTGAGAGCCAGGCCTAGAGACAGAAGGTCCCAGGTTCAAATCTGGCCTCAGACACTTCCTAACTGTGTGACCCTGGACAAGTCACTTAATCCCCACTAGCCCTTACCACTCTTCTGCCTTGGAGCCAATACACAGTACTGATTCCAAGATGGAAGGTAAGTGTTTTTATTTAAAAAAAAAAAGCAGAACCCAATTCTTACATAAGATTTAGAGCAAGGGTCCTTAAGCTTTGTCTCAAGTCCACAGATATGTACAATTTCCTCCCAACTCCAGTCTATCTATCATTCAACTACTACTGTGATCTTTCCAAAGCACAGATCAAACAATGTCATTCCCGACCCCAAACAATAAATATCAATGGCTCCCTATTACCATCAGGATCAAACATGAAATCCTCTCTTTGGCTTTTAAAGTTCTCCATAAATTGTTCTCCTTTATCTTTCCAAACTTCTTATATTATATTCCCTTCCATGTGCAATATAATCAAGTGACACTGGCTCCTTACTGTTCTTTGTACCTGACACTCCATCTCCAGACTGCATTTTCTTTTCTTTTCTTTTTTTTTTAACAGACTGCATTTTCAATAGATGTCTAGTATACTTCTCCTCAATTCCACTTCCTGGTTTCTTGGACTTCCCTCAAATCTCAACTAAAATCTTACCTTCTGAAAGAAACATTCTTATCTCTCATAATATTAGTTCCTTCCTTTCATGATTAACTCCAATTTTGTCTGTGAATATCCTGTTTTTAATAGTTGTTTGCATGCTATCTTCCAGATTAGGTCACCAACAAGTTGAAGACAGGGACTGAGGGTTTTTTTTTTCTTCCCACATCTCTTTTCATATCCCAGAACTTGGTATATTGTCTGGAATGTAATAGACACTTATATACTCATTGAATTGTTAATTTAAGTCACAGACTCCTTTGGCAGTCTAGTAAAACTTGTAGACCCCTTCTCAGAGAATTTTTAAAAAATATATGAAATGAAATAAAATAGCAATGCAAAAGAAACCAATTATGCTGAAATATAGTAATCAAAATATATTTTGTAAAACAAGTTCATGGACCACAGTTTAAGAACTCCTGCCTTTGAGAGGTACCTAAGGCTTAGAGAGTCTAAGTGATTTGCAAATGGCCATCTGGATGGAATGTGTCCAATATCTTAGTCATTCTAGTTTGCTACTTCTCATGACAAGGCAATGGCTAATTACCGAATGAATGGCACAGACAGTAAATGGTACAGGATTTCTTACAAGAACAGTCTATGTCCAACTGGATAAGGTTTTGCAAAAGGCAAGGAGGAAGGTGGGAAGTAATTTAGAAAAAAAAAGTGGATAGGAAGTACAGAAATCCACAATGTTGGGATATGTATAGCAGTTTAGAGATTACTGAATAGAGCTTTTTTGAAAAGCAACAGAATAGTGAGAAAAAGTTTGGAAAGATAAGTTAAAAAGCTAAAATTTGGGGAGGATTTTTGCATTCTAGACTGAAGAATTTGAAATGATTTATTGATTTTGAGAGGGATGGGGAAACATGACAGTTTATAGGAAGTTGCATTCATATTTTTAGTTTCTTTGGGAGAGGCAAATGAAATGTAAGACTGGGTTTGGGCTCTCAAGAAACTTAGATTCCAGGTAAGGTTATAAGATATACTGTAATGTAGGATTTTAGTACTGCCATGTTGGTTTAGGGCAAACCTGTCAGTTACCCTGGATGGAATGTTGAGGAGGGCATGAGACACTTGGCAGATACCAACTGGCAGTTGAACCGAGAATATAAAAAGCCCTGGATACTCAGAGCTGGGTTCTTCCCTCACCTGACTTCGACTTGTCCACTCATCTACCTCTTCCATAGGCCTGGGTGGCAAAGGGTGGCGGGAGTGAGAATGTGGGAAATTAGGATTTAGGACCCAAACAAATAGAGCAACACATTATTATTATTTATCATCATCTACAAGATTAGCCATTAGATCAGCACAACTTCCTAACCAGAGACCACTTTACTCTGGCAGAGGACTGCCAGCCCTCCTTCAGCCTAGACCATCCAAGCACCTTTTACCAGCTTTAACCAGATAAACCTCAAGGACAGATTTTAGCATTTCCTAACCTCTTACCATTTCCTTGTTCCTTCCCAGTTACCAATAAACCCCATAGCCTTAACCAGTGAATCCTGTGGTTATTTCCCTACCATCACAGCCTAGGGAACAGGCAACAGACTAGGGATTCTGAGCAGTTAGGGCTGGTTAAGCTCCATAGCAGAGGGGCAGGAAGCTCTACATTCACTTCTTTTCAGACTGCCATTAGCCAACAAGAGGCAGTTTCCTCAGCAGGGAGGGGCCGACTGCCTGATATCTTGTGACTAGCAGTGAGGTTTTACTGGGCACTCAGTTCTCAGGGTCTGGATCCTTGTACTTTCATAAACAAGCTTCAGGCCCAACTGAGGTTGCCAACTCTATCCTCCTGCTAGCTGGATACCAGCTCTAGGTCCCTGATTGACCTGCCCATCATTAAAATACCCATATGATAAGATATTCATTCAAATTCGCTAATCTTGAATTTGTGAGAGTTTAATCATGGACTGACTTGAAATTTACTATTATGGGGATTTTGTAAAATGTTTAAAATTAAAAAAAATGTTTTTTTTTAAATGAGTAGGTATTGCTAAGAATATTAGTTTAAAATAACAATATATTTGAGAAAAAATATTGAAACTATTTCTATCAATTTTCTACTATTTCAGAAGCACCAATTTAAAAACCATTATCAATTAGAGACAACAAATGATGGAGTGATAGGCCTGGTTTCTGTGTAGCCTTGGACAAGTCACTTCACCTTTTGCGCCTCATTTTCCTCACTTGTAAAATGAGAGGTTTGGGCAAGGCAACCTCTAAGTTTCTTCCTTATTGTAAATATATAATCTGATGATTTCCTAATAATAGACAGGCTTTCAAATATATTGGTAGAGAGAATTCAGAGAAGAGGATCCCAGATTCTTCCTTTATTCTCTCCAGTCTTTTGTCAACCTGGAAAAACACAGAAACACTAAAGTAGTTAAAAAGAACAATTTTTAATCAGGACAAGAGAGAAAATGCTCTTATGGCTGCCACAATGAGTCATGTGCACGCATACCACCACCACACTGAACAAAACTCTGAGACTCTGGGTCAGAACAATGTCTCTGGGTAAATGCACCACTAATGTGAATGTCCATTCTGGGAATTTCCATTGAACTTAAAGAACTTAGGGTCTTATCTGTACTTTGGAGTGTATAGGAATGGGAAGGACAACTGACTACTTATATAAGGTCTTGGGAAAGAGGTAGTCTGTGGCTTGAGGATCTGGAACAGGCCCAAATACAATAACAGAAATGAAGAAACCAGAAATGGAATTTAAGACATGAGATTGTCACTCTTATTCAGGGTGCTTAATGTGTGCTTCATGGCTTATTATTCCATCTGGAACAAAGGTCAGTCTGGAAGTTCCTTACAGGCAAGTTCCCATGGGACAAAGGTAAATTTGGAGTTTCATAAAGCAAGGTTCATCCTTAAGGTAAGTTACCTCTGGCTCTTTCTAGGAAGTACTTTTCCAGAGTAGCTCTAGTTCCTTCTCATACTCAAAGTAATACAATTTAATTTCTTTAAACATATTCTATAATTTAGGCTTGTTCTGTTAAGAATGGTTCTTTATATCCTGCCTTACCCTGCCATCCTGTAAGAACTTCTAATTTTTCATTTCAGCATGTTTAGGTGAATATTGAAAGAAATAACCTTTTATTTTTTTACTGTTAAACATTTAGATGACTTCTGTTTCCAGGTAGATTGTATTCACCTCAAGGTCCTATCCTATCTTATGTCATTTTACTATCTGCTACATTAGCATGGTCTTCAGCACATAGTACATAACTGGTAAAGTTGATGATGAGGAAGAAGGGGAGGACTTGATCTATGGTAGCACATTTACTCTAAGTAACTTGGCTAAAGTTGTTAACAAATACTGGTGATAAGAAGGAATGCTCAATTTAGAAAATCTGGTTTAGAATCCCACTTCACTACTTACTAGCACTCATTTCCTATATGACCTTCAGGAATTCACTTTATCCTTCTACATTTGAGTTTCTTCAAGACAGTTGAACTAGATGACTTTCTGTGATCTGAACAAATAACATGAGTATTAATGAACTAATATCAATCAATTAAAGTGAAAACTATAAGTCCCTACTATGTTTCAGACATTCTCCAAAGTAAAAGTGTCATAAAGACAGAAATTAATATAGTTCCTGCCTCTAACACTCTAACTTGTACAGTTGGCATATACTAAGTAAACATATGATAACCATTGAAAGGAAGGTACTACAGTTGTGGGAGAGCTTGAGATAAACCCTGGGCTGGGAAGGATACTCCCTCAAGAATGATAGGCTATAATGAGGATATGCCTTTCAATTGGGGAATGGCTGAACAAATTGTGGTATATGCTGGTGATGGAATACTGTTGTGCTCAAAGGAATAATAAACTGGAGGAATTCCATGTGAACTGGAAAGACCTCCAGGAATGGATGAAGAGTGAAAGAAGCAGAGCCAGAAGTATATTGTACACAGAGTCTGATACACTGTGCTAAAATCAAAAGTAATAGAGTTCTGTATTAGCAGCAATGCAATGACCCAGGACAATTCTGAGGGATTTATGGAAAAGAACACTACCCACATTTAAAGGAAAAACTACAGCAGTGGAAACACAGAAGAAAAACAACTAGCCAGCACTGCAGGGTTACAAGAATGGGAATTCCTCATGTACTCTTTGACCTGAGATTCCTCTGGAGATTCAGGTTGCCCAGGGAACTTACCCCAATATCACTACTAGTTAGAAAATATATAGAAGTGATCAAAATGAATAGGGGTTGATGATTCCATCAAAATATATTTATTAGTGCTAGGAATAGTGCCTAAAGATTCTAAAAATGATTAAAATACTACCTGGTTCTCATGATGATTACATTCTAATGGTGTGGTGGTGGTGGTGGTGGTAAGATAAGAGAAACAACATACAAAAAACCTCTCATGTCATTGCAAGAATTTCCAAGACTACAGGAAAGAAAGAAGCAATAAAGAGACAGAGTGAAACAACTTTCATAAAGAGAAAAACCCAAAATGTAGGCAGAGAACATCTTGGGCACTGGGGTGAAAGGAGAGCAGAGTCAATAAAAGGCTATAAAAAAGAGGGAAAAGCAATCCAAGAACAAGCCACCCCTCACCTCCACCCCACCCTCACACACACACACACATCTTCTGTCATGTTCAGGACCTAAGCCCAAGCCAACATTCAGATCCTGAAATCCTGCCTGGGCAGAGAGAGGTTCAAGTCAACCCACACCCTTTGAAATTTCAAACTTGTGAAGAAGTCCGGAGTCATAGCACAGAACAGTCTGGGCTAAAGTGGGCTGATCACTGTGGTCCTAGAGTGAAGCTAGGAATCCCAATCTGGGGTGGTTTGAAGGTGTAGTTCACAATTTGGGGGGGTGCTATCTTGTTGTCTGAACTAAGGGTGGAGCTCTAGGACAGGGCAATCAAGACCTGATTGGATCAAGTACACAGTGAGACCAAAAAAAATGAGCCTAATCATGGGGCTAGAATTTGATCAGCACCTGATTTGATCAAGTTCAGAGTGAGATCAAAAGCTTATGCTGTAACGTGAGGCAAGTCCTTAAGACATCGGCATCCCAAGGGTCAGTTGAATCAGCAGGTGGAGAGGGTCTCAGAGCTCTCAGCCCTCACACCACTACATCAGCCTCCAAGAACTGAAACTGGTAAAAACCCAGAAAATAAGCTAAAAATATCATCAAGGAAATGTAAGAGGGAAAATTTAGGGTATTTTATAGATATATATTTAAAGTGTGGCCGCCAGGAATCAACGATTCAGGTTGATTCCGTAATTAAATCAGACCAAAGTCAGCATCAGGTTGAGGAGTTTATTTATAATCTGGTAGGGAAAAAGTAGGAATAAAGAGAAAGGGAGAGGCTAGTCCAGGCCAAAGGCCTGGACAGAGAGAGAAGGTTAAAAGGCTAAATAAATGAAGCTGTAAGCCACAAGGCCCAACAGCCAGATAGGCAGAGTTTGGAAGTGGCCCAGTCAGGCCAAGGAAGTCAGCCTAACTTACCCACTTGACAATACAGAGTAGAAGCTGTCTGTGGTCTCAGGAGATCCTTCAGCATGGAGTTTGAACTGGAACTGCCTCCACAGGAAGTGAGTAACATACTTAAAGAGATAGTGTCCTTCGTCACTTCCTGTGGGTCCACCTCTAATTCAAATGGACAAATGGCAGTCTCTACATTGATTTGGACTGCCCAAAGGGCAGTCCCTAGTTCTAGATTTACTACTCATTGTCACGTGTGGGTAACTCATCTCCCCTCCCCACTAGGGAAGGTGAGGATTACATCATTTCTATGCCTAGGATGGGTAGATTTTTGGCTATGAATGGGCTCAAGCTAATTCCATTTACACAGAAAGACTAAAGTTTAAGAAGGTACCTCAACTTCCCAGAAAACAAAACCTACCTGTAATTGGGGAAAATGAGCAAACAACAAAAAAAGCACTTAACTCTAAAGATTTTTTATGGAGACATGGAGACAAAGAGCAAGTTATAGAAACAGAAGGTGTCAGTGAAAGCAAAGGAAACACAGGCAAAGTCCAAAAGAAAAATATGGTTTGGACACAGATTCTGGAAGAGCTCAAAAAAGACTTTAAAAACCAATTTAAAGAGGTAGACAAAAAGTGAGAAAGACATGAAAGTTATGCAAGAAGAAATGGGCCAATTGAAAAAGAAGAACCAAAAACTGGCAGAGGAAAATCAGGTCTTAAAAATCAGAATTAACTATTTAGATACTAATGATTTCATGAGAAATCAGGAAACAATAAAACAGAATACAAAGGGATGAATAAATAGAGGAAAACAAGAAATATCTTAATGAAAAAACAATTAACCTAGAAAACAGATCTGAGAGACAATTTGAGAATTATTGGACTACCTGAAAGCCATGATCAAGAAAAAAACTTTGGGCATCATATTACAAGAAATTATCAAAGACAATTGCCCAGAGATCCTCAAACAAGAAAATAAAATTGAAATTGAAAGAATTCACAAATTACCTCCATAAAGAAATCCTGAAATGACAACTTCTATAATGTAATAGCTAAATTTAAGAGCCACCAAGCTTAGGAGAAAATTCTTCAAACAGCCAAAAAGAAACCATTCAAATGCCATGGAGCTATAGTCAGGATGACATAGAACATTAAAGGATCAAAAGGCATGGAATATGATATTCAAGAAGGCAAAAGATTTGGGTTTATAACAACCCAAAGTCACCTAACTAGCAAAACTGAGTATATTATTTCAGGGGAAAATAAATGTACATTGAATAAAATAGAAGATTCCCAGGCATTCCTGAGAAATGTCAGATGTAAACAAAAAATTTGAAGTCCAAATATGAGATACAAGAGAAGCCCAAAAAGAATAAGAAAGAAAAATATTTAAGGGGCTCATTATGGTCAAAATGTTTATATATCTACATGGAAAGAGGATTTCTGTAATTCTAAAAAATTACTTTTAGTAGTACAGATTAGATATGTGGAATATAATGGCATCTACCTCTCAGATTTATTGTGAAGATCAACTGAAATAATGTTTAAAAAGTGTTTTGGAAAACATTAAGTGCTATAGAAATATTGGCCATTGTTATTATTGTTATTTTAATCATAATCGTTTTTGGATAGTAGTATCCCCAAGGTGCTTTGCATTTTGACCTGAGTCTCAAACAGAGTGATGAATCCAGATTAGTAGATTTAATTAAAGAGTATATTTGAAATATCCAAGATGCTTATAAAGACAGGCATGGAGAGGTATCAATAATATACTTGCTAGAAATAATGAGACATGCTTAGACTATAGAGTAGTGGAAAGAGATTTTTTTGTAGGTTAACAGAGATAAGGTAGAATAAAAGGTGAGGACTAGAATATGGTGCCGTGGTAGGGGTGATTGTTTTTACCTCATAAGACTTGAGTTCAAATCTTAACTTATATATTTTCTGCGTCACTATATATAAATATCTTGACCTCTCTGAGACTCGTGCAGGAAAAAAGAGATGATAATACTTGTTCTATGTACCTCACAGGAAAACAGTGTAAATTTTAAACTATCACATTAAAGTAAGTGATTACCGTTAATAAATTATATGTGTATATATAAACATATATTTATATACTTATATTTGTATATATATAATATAAATATTGTAACATTACTTATAATGTATATATTTGAATTTATCTATATAAACACTTACATACATGTGACTCTGAATTGTACGTGCCCCTTGATTCTATATATGTATATTTATATCTATGTGTATGATTTATAGGTAGAGACAAAAAAAAGTCAGAGAGAGAATTTGCATTGAGTTTTGCACTAGTCACGATGGTGCCCATGTGTGAAAC
Source organism: Gracilinanus agilis (assembly GCF_016433145.1). Taxonomy (NCBI): domain Eukaryota; kingdom Metazoa; phylum Chordata; class Mammalia; order Didelphimorphia; family Didelphidae; genus Gracilinanus; species Gracilinanus agilis. The sequence goes on from NC_058131.1 coordinate 597,265,756, forward strand.
AGATGATCTCTGAAGTTTCTTCTGCTGTGAGAGGTATGATTCTATGAATTCTAGGCAGAGGATTTTATTTAGATTTGATACTGGAAACCTCTTTACATTCTTGACCAGACCTGTCAAGTTTTATGCTTTTCACCATCCCAATCACTTGGAATGAATGATGGTTTTATTCTATGTACCAGTTTTACTCTTTCAACTATAGGAAGAAAGAAATGTTGCTAAACTTTTTGGGACAGAATTGATTTTCAAGAGTTGACACATGCCCTTAAACTGAAGGATACTTTTAGAGCAGAAAATTTCTTTCTTCTCCCTTCCTGCCTTTAGTTAGCTTTATTCTTTTCCCCATTTCCCTCCTTTGTGCCTTCATCTTTTCTCATTCTCAAACTACTCCATGTCTCCCATCTTTTCTCTTTAGCAATGCCTTCTCATTTTTCTCAAGTTCACACTTCCTGCTTCAGTGGTCCTTCCTGATCCCTCACCCTTTCCATTCATCATCCTAATGCTTTTTCTTAACAGCTTTCAACTTTACATTCTCTCTTCCCATTAAACACTATATTAAAGCAAGTATGAGCAACACTCTCTTCTCTCCCTGTTTGGTCTTTAAGAACAGGCCTCCAGAGATCCTGGAGGGCAAGAGGTAGAAGTACTTATGGGTTGCCAAGGCTAAAGGGGTCCAGCAGGGACCAGACCTGAAATAATTGCAGGATTCCTTCAGCTTCTTGTCTTAAGCTTTCTTTACCTCTGGATAATTCTGATTAGTATTCCAAAAGAGTGCTCTCTGATGGAATTAGTGGGAAACCAGACTGTCAATTTATTTATACCCAGCCTCAAGGCATAACCACCGTGCCAGTGTAAAGTTATTGAGATACAGAGAATACTGTGTGTATATATACACATATTGACTGGAGGTGAGTTTCAGAGTGGAAATCCATTGCCCTGTGGGTTGGAAAAGAGACTAACAGTGGGAGAGAAATGCCCCCAAATAGAGATGGTTATTGTTAAATGGACATTGGTTTTTCAAATCTCCTATTAATAGTTTCCCCTAAAATGAAAATCCCTCTATATGTATTCTTAGTGCCCATGCCAGGGTTCTTCCTGTCAGGATTTTACTAATGCTTAAATTGAGAAGACTAGTGCAGAATGCCTACATTCCACAAATGCTGCTAAGACTGACCAAAGTTTGACATTAGTGGATATGTTCTTATAAATCAGGAAGGGATAGTGGATATGCCTCTAGTATGATGAGATATTTTGATATTCTGGCAATGTCAAGTGGATGCTTTCACTTCTGAGCCTTAGCTTATAGCTTAACTATTGGTTTAGCAGTGAATATTTTCATGTTTATTTTTGTATCTTTACTTAATAAATTTAATTTTTATTAAACTAATTAATGATTGCTTTTAATTTGTTGCTTCATAATACATTTTTAGGTACCTGGACATAGAACAATTTTATTTCCTTTTTCCACCTTGTTTTTAGACAGGATTCCCTTCAAGCTAAGGAATTGCTATTTTACTACATGTCTGTCTCACCTTATGGTCATCTATCTTGGAGCTTTATGCTCAGAGATCATACCAGACCTAAAGCCTGAGTAAATAGGGCAGGGAACTTGACTTGACGTGAAGTGGAAGATTGTCATTTAAAAAAAAGGAAAGGGTTTCAGGATGGGAAATATTGTATAGCCAGCATATGAAAATTATGTATGCAGTGTTTCTTTTGTTGTTTAGTTGTGTCCAACTCTTTGTGACTTGATGGATCATACCTATCCATGGAGTTTTCTTGGAAAGAATTTAGTAGTGATTTGCCATTTCATTCTTCAGTGTACCCAATGGATCTTTTTGTCATGCAATCAGAGTTTAAGTGACTTTCCCAGGATCATGTAGTTGGAAAGTATCTGAGGGTAGATTTGAACTCAGGTTTTCCTGACACCAGGCCCAGCAATCTATTCACTGAGCCACAGCTGCTTCTAAGTGTTTGTTTTTTAACTTGTCTTTATAGTTATAATATATGTTTTCATAAGCTCTCATGTGACTTCAAAGAACTGTGTATTTTGGAGGAAATTTTAATTTGACAGCATTTGGCAGGAGAGAGAGAGAGAGAGAGAGAGAGAGAGAGAGAGAGAGAGAGAGAGAGAATATATATGTCTGTATGTGAGTGTGATAGATTCCTTTGGAAGTGTAGTGTAGACTTTGTATCTCTTTTAAGAATCTGATGAATACAATGAGTAAGAAACAGTATAATGAAACTTCAAAAGAATTGCCTTAGAAACAGACTGACAGATGAACTAAATTCCTTTGATGGAATTCCAATGTTAGCCTATCTTTTACCATATTTTGGAAACAATATCATATTGAGAACACAGTTTACACATATTCTTTTATAGGATGTTTGAATAATGCCATTCGGATTGATTAAACATTCCTCCTAAGGAAATTCTACCCAAATAAATAATACCTCTCACCCAACCCTGAATCAAGAACTTCCTAGATAATTCCTAGTAAGTAGACTGAGCCTGTATGGTGTATGTTTATGACTCTGTGTGATATCCATAAAAACTCTGTTTCCCTTGCTCTGATCCAAGTTCTTTGTAACTACTTTAGTGCTTCTGTGTTTTTCCAGGTTGACATCTCCTAACTCATAAAACAGTCACAAGAAAGTTGTGTGTGGAGCTCTGGTCCTACTGTGAAAGGCAGGGGGCCTACTACCAACAAATATATTTCTCAAAATTTAACTTAATCTATATTACTGCAAGAGTACCATTAATTCTATAATTGCTCTCTGAATTGTATGCACCCTAGATGCCATTTCACATGAAGATTAGTGTTTTTGATGTCATTTTTAGTACTTTTAAAAAAATTACTTTCATTCTCTCTATCAGGGCCTTAGAAGTAGCTGTAAATGAGCCCCCAAAGCTGCACTTCAGTTGAAAATAAGTTTAAATGTCTCTGTGGCAAAGGTTTGAGCAGCACATGTGAAGAATAAACAGATGATCTCAGTTAATGGGAAATTTGAAGGTCGAAGTGACTGAAAAGATAGGAGTCCCAAGGGCCTCACATATGATGTGACCAGGACAAGTGGGTAGAGATAACCAAAATGGATTAATTCTACTCAATAAATAAAAGTCTCAATAAATGACAAATATGGGCTAGGAAGATGTTTTCAAGTGATTTCTGATTCATACTGTGGTGACCTGTGGCTGGTTTATGTAACCATGTTAAAGAATCTGGTATTTTGTGTTCTTTCTCCTCATATGACCCCAGACTGATTCCACAAACCTCATCAGATTTTCTGAGAAATGTTGGTCATGAGGACAACTGGGGAAAAGTTTATTTAAAAAAAGCAGAACTCCATTAAAAATCTAATTAAAAGTTTATGCCCTACTAATAGTATAGAAGGGGACAACAGTGGTCAAAACAAAAAAAGCAAAAAATAATTTCTGTATTTGAAGTCAGAAGATTGGGTTCTAGTCCCAGCTCCATAAGTTACTTCTGTTTTGCCATGAGGGAATTACTTTTTACAAAATCATAGAATTTGTATTAGAAGAATCCTTAGAGTCTGACCCATACAGAAATATGTATGAGCTTTACAATATCATTTCAAAGTGATCATTTAGCCTCTACCTGAAAAATTCCTGGATTATTAGTGGAATAATGAAATTAGTGGATAAACCTAAGTTGGGGTTGGGGAGGGTAGAAGAGTGGCCTCAATAAAAAGGGCAGGTGGTTAGACGATCCTGGGTCTGTTACCTCTCTGGTATCATTCTATTATTCACAGCTCTAGTTAGCACCACCATCAATCAGCTGCAAATAGAGCACACAGAGCCAATGATGCACTAAAGAATGTGCTCTATGGGCAAGTAGGTTTGCTCTTGGGTTCTGAGAGAATCTAGGCTGTGAAATGTTTCATGTTTTATTCCCCAGTGAATGCTATGGTAGTATTACATGTATTTGTAGTTTAGGAAATGTTCTTTGAGCTGCAAAAGAGATGCCATTAGTTGGATAGAAAGTCAGACTTGAAGTTAGTTACATGGGAATTCAAATTCCATTTTTGATGCTTAATTACTATGTGATCAGGGACAAATCATTAAATCTCCCTAAATCTCAGTTTCCTTATCTGCAAAGCAGAGATAGCAGTGTCATTGGGAAGTTCAAATTAGAAAATGTTCATGATGGCCTTTGCAAATGTTTAAGTGCTACATAAATATCAGCAAGTATTGCTATTTTTGTCATTGTACTACATTAGCATCGTAGCAGTTAGCACTTTACATACATTAGGTCAGTGATTCCCAAAGTGGGTGCCACTGCCCCCTGGTGGGTGCTGCAGGGATCTAGGGAAGCGGTGATGGCCACAGGTGCATTTATCTTTCCTATTAATTGCTATTAAAATAAAAAAAAATATAATTTCCAGGGGGTAAGTAATATTTTTTTCTGGAAAGGGGATAGTAGGCCAAAAAAGTTTGGGAACCACTGCATTAGATCATGTGATTGCTTATCCAACAGAAATTTTAATGTGGTCTCAGGTTGAGTGACATCCCAGTTTCACCATGTAGCAGTGCCTTCTCTATAATAAGCACTTAATAAATACTCATTGAATTGAATTGAATTGAACTCAGACTGGCAGTTTGATGTTCTGCTAGTTCAAGGCTCTTCGCACAAACTCTCAGGAATATTGTTCATTCACTAAGCATTTATTAATTTACAAAGCACTTATGATGTGCTAAATTCTTTACTAAGTGCTTTAGTTAATAAAGGAAAATGTTACACTTACTGTGTGCAAAACATGAAGCAAAATGTTAAGTATTAAGCACTAGGGATTCATGTAGAAAGGACATTCCCTGCTCTTAAGGAACTTACATTCTAACAAAATGGAACTTTTCAGCAGCACCTGATAAAAAAAAAAAAAATCTCATGGTTCTTAGGATATAGCAGCAAAGAACGTGTTAATGCTTCTTATTTAATGTTGTTTCCACTGATAATATATCGGTTTCTGATGTTGGACCATAGACAGTGCCAAGGACTTTGGCAAGTTTTTTTTTTTTTTCCTTTTTTTAATGTCTCTAGAAACTATACCAATTGTACTCTTTTAGGATCAGTTTCCAGACTGAATTTCTTATATCTCCTGTCCTCTAGACAGAACCCATAGTTTCCTCTCTAAGATTACTGACTGGAAGCATTGCTTTTCCCATTGGCTTTTGGTTTAGGGTTCTATGTTATCTCCAACCAAGGGAAATGATGGTCTAGGTCAGGGGTCGGCAAAGTATGGCTCTCGAGCTATATCTGGCTCTTTTGAGGGCCAGATATGGCTCTTTCTGCAGGAGCCATAAAGTCCATTTTTTTTCAGGCGCTGTTACAGGAGTGTGCACTGTGAGCACTGTACGGCTCTCACGAAATCACATTTTAAAAAATATGGCATTTATGGCTCTCATGGCCAAAAAGGTTGCGGACCCCTGGTGTAGGTAATAGTGGTGATCTGATTTGCCTGCCACATTCTGCCTACTGTGTTTTGTTTTTTTTTTCCCCTTAGGGTACTTTGCTGAGTTAATTAGGCTGGCTTGACTACTCTGTGTTGCTATTCAGGCTGCTAAGCAGCTTGTCAATTGGTGTGGATGGCTGGCCCCTTCTCCACGTGAATTGTTTCTTTAATTGATGGCTGGGAGGGATGAGATGGAAGCAGAAATGGTAGTCTGAGATGTTTTCTGTACATTTCTGCCTTTTGGTTATAGTTTATCAGCTGTTGCTGGTGGTGATGAGAAAGATGGGCTTCCCTCCTCTACACACACACACATACACAATGCCATCTCTTATTTTTGTTCTTGTCACACTTTTGCTTCATCTTACTCTTCTTCCTCTCCTACTCCCCCTTCTCTTCTTCCTCCTTAACAACCCTCAAATTAATATGGTTCTTCTCCATTTCCTTCCCAATGGCATAGGTAATACTGTTTCTTCTCTATAGCTCATCATTGAACTTCTTCATAGGAATGAGGCATTTTATTAGGATCTTTAGGTAATAGCTGCTGTGTAAGGAGCTTCTGAGCTCCTTTCATGGACAGCCCATTGCAGATCTGTTGTCAGCAGTTTGCACTTTTCTGAGTAGTCGCATCATCTAAGAAAGAGATAAATAAGGTTGTAGGAAGGGGAGGCACAAGGCAGGAATGATCCGGACAGTTTCCATTAAAAAATAAAATATTTCTCTTTGTTTGAAGGGAGAAAAGCGTGTTAACAAGTAATCTGCACACTGGGGTTTCCAGCTGTTCTCTCCTGTGCACTTGGATATCAAAGAAGTGTGGGCCTATAGTAGAACAGCTCCTCTCAATGCTGGAGCAATTAGAGCCCAACACAGCTCAGCTGTATTATGGTTTTATTATTATTTTTTCTCTGCTCAGAGTCTTCAGGCCTCCCCACATCCAGAATCAAACCCTAGGGAATCATAAAGCCACAGGCAGTGCTTTTGCAGTCACTGCTTGGCAACTTCTGGATTGATTTGAATTTAGTAAGAGGCTTTTATGGAACAAGCGAAAACCTAGGAGGCAGTTCAAAATAGGCTCAGAACCCATTTTATTCCTAGGAAGGAGAGGATTCCTCAGGAAAAATGGCACTTCTCCACACCAGGCCTTGAGTCTGGGAGAGGAATGAATAAACCACTTTCCTCCCAGGCCTCCTTTTTTTTAAGCCTGGAAATTCAGCATAAGCTAATGGGTGTGACATCTAGTCTTTGTTTGGCCTTCTAAAATGTGGACTTTCTCCAGTGTTTCAAAAAAATACCTCACTGGAAATGGAATGCATGCATATCAAAAGGATACTTGTTCCCTAACTTTCCTTTAACTATGTGACTTTTCTCCTTATACTAATCAAAAGACTGTATTTGGTTCTTGTAAATTCACAGAAAAGACATATTAATATACACTTTGGTCTCCACTTTAATGTTTCTTCAATTGCCAATTTGCACTTTAGCAGATTGAACCTTCCTGTGTGCAAAGGAAAATCTTTAAGGGGGAAAAAGGGGAAAAAAGAAAACTATTATTTACCTACATAAGCAAGTTATTGAACATTAAGCATAAAAGATTAGTAATAACATAATTTGCCCAGGTCATTTTTATCTGAATATCATTATAGAAAAAGAGGACAAGAATGAGAAAAACTAATAGCTTACATGACTTACATAACTTCTTTTATGGTTCTGAGGCATGGAGACTAGCCTAGGGGATGAAATATTATACTTGTGTTCAGAAAGATTCAGTTTTAAAGACTTCACCAGATACTTTTAAATCTAGGAAATCATTTAGTCTCAGACTCACTTTTCTTATCTGTAAAATGGGGATAAGAACAGCTGAGTCACCTCACAATGTTGTTGTAAAGATCATATGAGATAATGTACAAAATGCTTTGCAAACCGTAAAATAATAATCTGTCCAGAGTAATCTTCGTCATCATTATCTCATGGTGCTATCATCTGTTTCAATCAGCAAACAAGCATTTCTTAAGTAGCTACTATATTCCAGCCACTGCTAACTACAAAGGGAATACAAAGAAAGACCAAAAAAAGAGTTTCTTCCTTAATTGCCTCTTGTGGAGCTCACAGTCTATTGGGAGGAGACAACATGTCAACAACTATGTACCAACAACATATATACAGGAACATTTGGAGGCAATAAAAGAAAGAAGTGTTAAAATTAAACAATTAAGGAGGATGGGATAGACTTCTTGCAGAAATATAGGATTTAAGGTAGATGACCAGGGCAGCCAGGAGTCAGGAATGAGGTGGAAGAGTCTATGCATGGGGTACAGTCAATGAAAATGCCCAAACTCAGCTGATGGAGAATCATATATGAACAACAGAAAGGAGGCCAATGTCACTGGATTGTGGAGAGCAGAGGGAGGAGGAAAAATATAAAGTATAAAACTATATATGTGTGTGTGTGTATACACACACATACATGCATGTCTATACACACATAAATATATATGCATATATGCATCATGCACATACATATAAGCACACATATGGGAAGGTACTTCCCCCCCTTTTTTTTCTTAGCATGTGTGTGGGCCCAATATATCATATTACTGAAATGTTCCCTAATTAGTATAATACTGGAATTTTCATTTGGACCACCAAATACACTTTAATACAAAGACCTTGGTATATGTTATTCTAGAATCATTCTCAATAATTTTCTCTTTTTCTTAATGGAATTTATGAGTATCTCAGACCCTTCCTCTCCTCTCCACATTTAGAAAGCATTACCCTGCAAAAACAAAAAATACTCTCTCTCTATATATATATATTTGAGTTTTTTTTGTTTGAATTCACTATTTTTTTAATAACAAAAGTTCATTTTTATTACACTTTAAAGCTTGCAAAGTGCTTTACATATAACATCTATAACCCAACCTGGACAAATTCCATGAATCATATGAGCATACTTCGCCTTCCAATTCCTTCTGCAGACCTTCACTTTCCATCAACCTGACCATAACTTGAGACTCCTCCAAGTTGGGGCATTAGTTTACAGTAAGGACAATGTGCTAGATAATTAATGTAGCCTGAACTGACCAAATTACTGGAAATTATGAATCTCTTCAAGTGGTAGCATGTATTCAAGTTCATACTCTTTGACATAATAATTATATAAAACATGGTCACTGGTTCCAGCCCAATAGAAATATTCTAAATAAATTTAAATAATGCAGCCACTTCAAGGGATTCATTATTTCCACTAATCTGGATCTAGTCCTAGTATGTTTGAAGCACAACAACATAAATTTAGCCTCAGCTATGTCACTTTTTTTTAACATTTATTAATAATCATTTTTAACATGGTTACATGATTCATGCTCCTACTTTCCCCTTCACCCCCCGCACTCCCCCCACCCATGGCCGACGCACATTTCCACTGGTTTTGTCATGTGTCCTTGATAAAGACCAATTTCCAGATTGTTGGTGGTTGCATTGGTGTGGTAGTTTTGAGTCCACATCGCCAATCATGTCCACCCCGACCCATGCGTTCAAGCAGTTGCTTTTCTTATATGGTTCCTCTCCTGCAGTCCTTCCTCTGAATGTGGGTAGCATTCTTTACCATAAATCCCTCAGAATTGTCCTGGGTCATTGCATTGCTGCTGGTACAGAAGCCCATTACATTCAATTTTACCACAGAATGTCAGTCTCTGTGTACAGTGTTCTTCTGGCTCTGCTCCTTTCGCTCTGCATCAGTTCCAGGAGGTCTCTCCAGTTCGCCTGGAACTCCTCCAGTTTATTATTCCTTTTAGCACAATAGTATTCCATCACCCGCATATACCACA